>NC_133365.1:27529224-27641751 GCF_049309525.1 Garra rufa
AAAAACAGAACACCTCAATCGCTCAATTAGAGTCTTCCTCTGCACCTGAGTCACACAATGGCGATCATAATCAGACTGTTTCAGCTCGGTGAGGGCGGGTCTAAGGTAAGATGCTCATGTCAATCAAAATCAAGCTGAGAATGACCTGATTTTAAAAAGGGGATATTACTTTTAAAGATTAAAGAAATACCACTGGGTGTATTTTTTATCAGTGTAGGGTGGTTGTGTACACAGACTGCCAACACACATTAATGTTCAAACAACATGTAAAAGTTAGTTCTGCATCCGACGACACCTTTAAAAAACTATTTCTTTACGACTGAAGAAAGAAAGACTTGGATCTTGGATGACAAGGGGGTGAGTAAATTATCCGTAAATTTTTGTTCTGGAAGTGAACTAATCCTTTAATTTGAACACCACAAATCTCACATTATCAATACTTAGTGATTTAGGTAACTCACCAAAACAATAATTTTGGACTTGGGGAGGCGAGACAGAAGTAACTGTGCAATGGCCAATATTCCTCCTGCAACTTGATCCGCAGTGTGCTCATGATTATTAGTTCCTACCCATAATACCACCACCTGTGGAAAAACAAACAATGACGCAATTCCAGCGGTGAACACACAGTTGCTTCATGGCAAATATTATTAAAGCTATTAGAACAAATCCAAAAACATTTCCTCACCCTGGGTCTGATGTTCTCCAGTTCTCCATTCTGTAGTCTCCACAGCACATTACTGGTTGTGTCTCCACCAATCCCAAAGTTCAGAGCATGCAGAGGTGAGAACAATTCCTTCCACACCTGAGACCAGCACCAATAAAAGAAAATGTAAGCCAAATTTATATGAAAACCTATTAAATTCTAATTATTATTAATAATGACCTACAACAGACAAAAAACATATCAGGTTCATTCAACAATAAAGTGTAAGTAAAAAAAAATTTTGGTAAGATAAAATTGGCTTTAAGTGTCATTACTGCAATACTATATGTGACTATGGACCACAAAACCAGTAATAAGGTTCAATTTTTTTAAACTGAGATTTATATGAAAGCTGAATAAATAAGTTGTCCATTGATGTGTGGTTTGATATTACAATATTTGGCCGAGATACAACTATTTAAAAATCTGGAATCTAAGGGTGCAAAAAAAAAAAAAAAAAATCTAAATATTGAGAATATCACCTTTAAAGTTGTTCAAATGAAGTACTTAGCAATTAGGGGTGGGACGATACAGGTAACTCACGATTCAATTCTGTGACGATCTGTGGCCCACGATATCGATAATATCACGATTCACGATATCTACGATATTCAATATATTGGAAGAAATTTCATCAACGATATATCACGATATATGTGACTGAAAAAGAAAAAAAATACCCATAATAAGGAAATCTTAAGCATTTATTAATGCCAACATTTCCAACACTGTGCAAAGAAATATGCATTTGCATAATAACTCACTGCCTCCTGGTCTTAAATGTAAACGCTGTACAGCTAGACAGATAAAAGTGCCTGGACATTAAAAAAAAACATGAACATTAACTAACATGTGTAAACCGTGATACTGAAACGTCAGTAGTAAGTTACTGTAAAGTGCTTTATGTTAACCTGGACAGTGGTCACATCAATGCATATTCTTCTTGAGGAACACTAACGCCTGTTTCACACATACTCCGTCTGCAGTGCGTATGCAGTCCGTGTGCGATGCAGAAGCAGCACGGACTCGTTTTGCTTTCACACAGAACACGTTTTATAAACAACGTATTATTCAATGCACTTGCACACCGCTTCTGGGACGTACTGCCGGACAGCAACCGCGTGCAGTGTGAACGCTCTAATCCGTTAACATGGGTGCGGAAAAAAATACTCAACGCATACGCACTGCAGACGGAGTATGTGTGAAACAGGCGTAACTGATCAGCATGCTCAACTAGCGGGTGCGTCTTTGTTTGGTTTTCGTTATTTTCCGCCATTTTTCTCACTTCTCTTTTTCTGCGCTTCTTCTCTGTTGTTGTTAGATAACTTGTGTTCTTCACTGGCCGCTGCTTCTGCCACTTTACCCCTAGTCTCAGCCTCAGACGTCACGCCCACGGAACGTTGGCTAAACGTCTGATGCATATGGTACACTTAACTGGAAACACTTCAGGAATGTCGAAGTCGTGATCTGATTAGTTGAATTTGATCGGATTTCCGGAACACGCGAGTGTCTCGTTTATTTTCGGTCCGCCGGGAAACAAAGCGCAAACTGATTTACTCGCGTTTTGCTGAAAGCTGCTTATGCAGACGCCGTTGTTGTTTAACACATTTGCGACGTTCGCGAACAAATTACTGACTTACTGCTTGTTCTCCCTCTTCTTCGTTAACTTTCAATGCTGGTTATATCAATGTCTGACTTGTTGCATGCCAGTCTGTTGTTGTGGGGGCATTTCTACGCCCCGAAACGTGACGCTGAACGAAATGAACTGTGATTGGTTGTTTGACATGTCGGTCAAACGGCCTTATGGGCGGGCCTTGGCCAATGAAAGCTGCCATGAATATCAGACCTTCAGCCGTCAGTCTGAAGGTCTGGCTATGCGACCCTACTTTACCCCTATTTACTCGAACAGCGCCCACCGCAAACAGAATGGTAGATATTGGGTACTGACAGTGACACTGACGACGGGTAAATTAATCATTTTGTGTTGTAATAAAATATCGATATTGGCCGTTAGTGTATCGATTATTTATTGCGACAGAGAGCACAACAATATATTGCAATATCGATTTTTTTTTCCCACCCCTATTAGCAATGCACATTACTAATCAAAAATTAAGTTGTGATTTATTTACAGTAGGAAATTTCATGGAACATGACCTTTACTTAATATCCTAATGATTTTTGGCATAAAAGAAAAAAATTGTACTTTTGATCCATACAATGTATTGTTGGCTATTGCTACAAATATACATATGTATATATGTGCTACTTATGACTGGTTTTGAGGTCCAGGGTCACATATTATTTAATTTATTATATGGATTTTTTACAATAAATAAATGAACATGACATTCATGTGAGTTTAATTTATTATTTTATTAGAATCTTAGAGACCACAGACTGTGGTGGCTCTATATAGGATGCACAGGCCATATGGTCATTTGCCCTGGACAGCAATCATTATTTAAAAGTTTCTGACCACTGAATACCATAAAAGACCAATCAGAATGAAGTATTCAGAAGTCTAATGGGCTAAAATACATTTAAAATTTCATATATTGCTTTAAAATATTTATAAAAATAGTTTAGAAATACTTTAATTAGTTTAGAATTTATTCTACAAAATTGGTGCAAACTGCTGTCCCACATTTAAAAAGCAGTTAAGTATTCAGATCTTAGATGTTTACTAAGATCTTTTTTTTTATTATCAATTGAAACCCACAATAAGATTTAAAATATCAGCTTAAAATAAATAAAATCATAATTTAGTGGCAACTTTTAATTGGGAGGTTACTGTCCTGAAGCCTAACCCCTAAATTTCAATTTATGAAAATGATACTGAAATAACTTTTGCACTTTTTATGTCACTACTGAAATTACCAACTTTGAGCTAGTTTCAAAGGTATCTAAAATTGCCACTAATGAAACAGTCACTATTGAAACATTTGGTGGTGTTTTGGTAGTGACTTCTTTGGTTTTTTAGGGGTGTTATCCCATAAAATTGTCACTACCATAACAGTCAAAACCAAAACATGTCATCATTGTTTTGGCACTGGCCAAAAGGGAACACATAATCCATTTTTGGGGGAAACTAAATTTTAATAGTGTTATGCAAATTGTTAGTATTTTAGTATGTTTAGGTAATGTTTTAATATGGGTTCAAATTCTGTAATGTGATGTGCTCGCAACCAAAACATTACTGTCACTACTGAAAATGTACTGTAATGACCGAAACATGGGATGTTTTGTCAAAAATGAAGTATATTGAATGATCAACTAAGATGTTATGATAGTTTTTGGTTCAACATATATTGAAACTAATGAATTTTTTTAACTTTAAAAGTATGATCAACTTTTTGCCAAATACAAAGTATTTTAATTTTTTTTTTTTTTTCAAAATACAACAAATCTCATAAATCACACTGGAAATATTGTTAAAATTGTAATTGTTATTGATTTAGCTCTGAAAATGTTTTAATAAAATTTAAAAACATATATTTACAAGAAAGATGTAAGCAAAATCTTACAGGTCAATATAACCCTTCTTATTAAATTATATATTACTGTGTTTGGGTAGTGACAAATTTGGGAAGAAAAGTATTCCAAAACTTTCTGAAAATGCAATATGAGAATTAACTGCACAACTACTGAAATGTGTACCTTGGATATTATACAATGTGCATAGCATACACACAAAATTTGTGGAATAAGACATTTTTTCCAAGACATTTCCAACTTTGAACCAATTCTGTAAAATGGCCCAAATAGTTTTTGTTGAGGACCTTTCAACATTTGGCACATACACTTCTGTTCTACTGCTTTTATATTTCTGGAAGATAAGTATGGGAGCACTAATTGTTTGTTTCTGTCTTAAATATGTTGCTTCTCTTAGAATTATACTTGTACTTGTATTTGGATAAAAGTGTCTTCTTCCTGAATAAATGGAATTGTAATTGAATGTTATGGGCACACATGGCTCTCCTTTCATGGCCTGACTCATTAACGAGATAACAGTCACCTCATACTGCTGCATAAGCTGCACCATTGAGTCCCCCACGAACAGAACATCAGGCTCTGCATCCTTACACTCCTGCACAAACCGGTTATGCTGCAAAAATATAGGACAAATCCAAGCATAGCTAATACACTAATCCTTAATCATTAAGGTGTTATAAAATAGAAAAAGATTTTCACAACTCTGAGCTGTCACAAGCACACGGTTTATAAAGTCTTCCACAATGGGGAACACCTGTGACATCCAGCGTCCGTCTCCCTGAACGTCGATCACGGGCTCAGGTTCAGCAGCGGGATTCTCCTCCGCGCTCATTCTCTACACAGGTGAAACAAAACAACAGTACTAATGAGCGGACGTGCTGACGTAATGGAAATGAGCGGCAATTGTTGACTAGTTCTATGGTTCAGACTGTAATGATTCAAAATTTAGTAATTCATCTGTCAACAGTATTCACTCCGAGCAAAATATTATTCAATGAAGGGCAGTTCCACGGGTGCCAAGAGCATTTCAATCCGGATGCATAAGTAACGCCGCACAAAGAGCGCCTGTGTTTTGCTTTTAGTGTTGTGAGGATGAGGAGGAGGATGGTGATGATGGAACCCCGGATGAAGCCAACACAGAGAAAAGGTTGTAAAGTATTAACGCTTCATATATGTTCTTTAATGGCTGCTACCGACAGGGATGATCACAGTAGCTATTGTTTAGCTGATGGTATAATGAAGAAGAATGAATCAACAACCAGGACAAAAGGAAACCACATTCCCGGGTGCACACGCACATCACGTCTATGCATCTCTATGCACGCCTCCTTTTGACTAACCTGGCTACAGTGTTTGCAAATCCCGTCTGCAATGAGTGAGCTGCTGGTATGCAGCGGAGCAGGGTAGGGCTCCCTCAATCACGTACAGCAGCACCGCAGTCGACTGACTGTCTGTCCGGGGAAGATGCAGATGAGTGTTTCTGCTGCCGCGCACCACGACTTTGCTTTTTCCAGCTCTCCCTTAGAAAACTATGCAACCTTGACTGACTCAGGCTACACAGTAATAATAATATTGGATGTTTTAATTATGTGTGTATATAGCGCTAAGTCTTTTCAAGAAATCACAGTAAATGTTTGGGTTATGTAAACCAAACAGCATCCAACCAACCACCTCCCCACTTCCCTGCGCAACCGCCCTCGCACTTTCTGGAAGCCTCACTTCCGCCTCCAGCCATCGTCACGCACTTCCCATTCAGCGCTGTCCCGCCTCATGTAAGCAAAATATAGGCGAGATCTATGATTGGAATAACCGTTATAATCAAGCAGCATCCCACGAGAAAAGAGTGTCCTGCTTAGGCTATATTTAATATAACTTGTTCAGAACAGCTCATTATACAAAAACTAACCCTATCATTTTTGATACGATTTCTAAGGCATTTAATGAACAGTGTTGGGGAAAGTTACTTTTAAAAGTAATGCATTACAATATTGCGTTACTCCCTAAAAAGTAACGAATTTATTTTTATGGAAAGTAATGTGTTACGTTCATTTTGGGTTACTTTTAAAGTCTGGTCAGGGCTTGCTAGTTTGTTTTTAATATAAAAAGTTATATTTTAGTTATATATTATATTATAGGCGGAAGGAAATGTAAATTCACATCTGTACAGTAAAACACATGAGAAGAATGTTCAACGCTCTTCAGCATAAAAAAAACAACGAAGAACAAATGTTAGTTTATTTTGAGTCATTTTTGCTTATTAGTATGGTTAAATTGAATCATCGAAGGTCAGCAGCAAAGACACTGATTAATAAAATGGGATTAAATACATAAAGGATATTTGTATTATTTAACATATTTAATTATTGCAGGTTTGCGTCATATTCTGAGTTACATTTCACTGTTTTTATTCATTTTGCTGAATAATGAATGAATAATAAATAATGATTTTTTTTGAGTGAGATGAATTAATGCATGTTCACATTTATTCTAGAATTAAAGTAACATCTTACTCCAGAGTGCTTTCAATCAATAAATGGATGGCAATGTGACTGACCTTATTTGAAAAATTAACTCAGATATTTTGGTAACACTTTACAATAAGGTTGTATGAATTTAAAATTAGTAAATGCATTAGTTAACATGAACTAAGCGTGAACAACAACTCTGTTCAGCATTAGTTAATCTTAGTTTACATTGACCTACGCGTATATTAATGCATTTATTCATGTTAACAGCTTAAATAGTTAACATTAGTTATTGCATTAGTTAACATGAACTAAGCATGAACAACATCTCTGTTCAACAACATTAGTTAGTTTACACTGACCTACACGCATCTATTCACGTTAACAGCTTTATTAATTAACATTAGTTAACATGAGCTAATAATGAACAATAATGGTAAACAGCTTTATTTAATTTTTGGTAATTAGACTTGCTGTGCATATTTACATTAGTGTGATACTGATACACAGTAAGGATAAACAGTTCTAACTCTCCATCTTAAAGGTACAAAAGCTTGTGTACCTTATTAACTTTATTTAATAATAAGGCATCAATTTGGCCTACTGGTAAACACGTCTAAAGAGGAAACTATCTACTGATGTGTTATTCATGTTCATAGGCCCTTTACTATCATTACTTATATTGAACAAAGCATTTACTAATGAATTTGTGAACCTTATTGTAAAGTGTACACTAGTTCAACATTAACTGATGTGTTACTAACATTTGTAGACTCTTTATTAAGATGACTTACCGTTAACAAAGCACTTACTAATGAATTTGTGAACCTTATTGTAAAGTGTACACTAGTCCAACATTAACTGATGTGTTACTAACATTTGTAAACTCTTTACTAACATGACTTACCATTAACAAAGTGTTTACTAAGTGAATTTGTGAACCTTATAAAGTGTACACTAGTCCAACATGAACTAACGTTTAACCAACATTTGTAGACGATTTATTAACATGACTTACCATTAACAAAGTATTTAAAAAGATCATTTGTGTACCTTATTGTAAAGTGTACACAAGTCCAACATTTACTAACGTTTAACATTTGTGGGTTAATAACAAAGCAGTCATTGATTTTACTTGACGTTAAATGAGTGAAAGCCATTCATGCATCACTTAGTGTCATGATCTGGGCTGTGGGGCTTCCCTCAGCCACCTGAGGTCGCTGTTTTCCCTTTCCTGCACTGCACTTCTGATAGCATTCACCTGTCCTTGTCGTTATCACTGATTACACGCACACCTGTTCACAATCACTATCTGGACTATAAGAGATCCCACTACTCACTCCGCATTCATGTCTGCATTGTCTTGTGTCTGTTATGTACTTTTGTGTTCTTGATTCCCTGGCCTTTTGATCTTGTTCTTGGTTTTGTTATTTTGTGTTCTGGTTATTAGTTTTTGTGCCGTGTTGGCTTTTTGGTTTATGTTTATTTGTGTTTTGTTATATTAAAGTTTACTTACCCTGCACCTGGACCCAGACCTCTTGTTACACGTGACAGAATGCAGCCAGCATCGATGGGTCCAGCGGGGAGTAATTTTTTTTTTCTTTCTGAGGAGGCGGCGTCTTTTGAGGCGGCGTCAGCCGCTCGGTTCGAGGAGGTTATCTACCGCCAACTGGCCGAGATGGAAGCCTGCAAGGCCGAAAAGGCGCGACTGCGTTCCCGCTTGGCGGTGGGGGCGGAGTGGCTTTTCTGTGGGAAGGCGGAAGTGTCCGTTGTCTCCGTTCCTGACGCGCAGGTGACCGCGCCCTCTGTTCCTGGCGCGGCGGTGACCGCTCTCTCTGTTCCGGATGCGGCGGTGACCGCTCTCTCTGTTCCGGACGCGGCGGTGACCGCTCTCTCTGTTCCGGACGCAGCGGTGACCGCTCTCTCTGTTCCGGACGCGGCGGTGACCGCGCTCTCTGTTCCGGACGCGGCGGTGACCGCGCTCTCTGTTCCGGACGCGGCGGTGACCGCTCTCTCTGTTCCGGACGCGGCGGTGACCGCTCTCTCTGTTCATGACGCGGCGGTGACCGCGCTCTCTGTTCCTGACGCGGCGGTGACCGCGCTCTCTGTTCCTGACGCGGCGGTGACCGCGCTCTCTGTTCCTGAGGCGGCGGTGACCGCGCTCTCTGTTCCTGAGGCGGCGGTGACCGCTCTCTCCGTTCCTGACGCGGCGGTGACGCGGCGGTGACCGCTCTCTCTGTTCATGACGCGGCGGTGACCGCTCTCTCTGTTCCTGACGCGGCGGTGACCGCTCTCTCTGTTTCTGACGCGGCGGTGACCGTGCTCTCTGTTCCTGACGCGGCGGTGACCGCTCTCTCTGTTCATGACGCGGCGGTGACCGCTCTCTCTGTTCCTGACGCGGCGGTGACCGCTCTCTCTGTTTCTGACGCGGCGGTGACCGTGCTCTCTGTTCCTGATGCGGCGGTGACCGCGCTCTCTGTTCCTGACGCGGCGGTGACCGCTCTCTCCGTTCCTGACGCGGCGGTGACCGCTCTCTCTGTTCATGACGCGGCGGTGACCGCTCTCTCTGTTCCTGACGCGGCGGTGACCGCTCTCTCTGTTCCTGACGCGCCGGTGACCGCGCTCTCTGTTCCTGACGCGGCGGTGACCGCGCTCTCTGTTCCTGACGCGGCGGTGACCGCGCTCTCTGTTCCTGACGCGGCGGTGACCGCTCTCTCTGTTCCTGACGCGGCGGTGACCGCGTTCTCTGTTCCTGACGCGGCGGTGACCGCTCTCTCTGTTCATGACGCGGCGGTGACCGTGCTCTCTGTTCCTGACGCGGCGGTGACCGCTCTCTCTGTTCATGACGCGGCGGTGACCGCTCTCTCTGTTCATGACGCGGCGGTGACCGCTCTCTCTGTTCCTGACGCGGCGGTGACCGCTCTCTCTGTTTCTGACGCGGCGGTGACCGTGCTCTCTGTTCCTGATGCGGCGGTGACCGCGCTCTCTGTTCCTGACGCGGCGGTGACCGCTCTCTCCGTTCCTGACGCGGCGGTGACCGCTCTCTCCGTTCATGACGCGGCGGTGACCGCTCTCTCTGTTCCTGACGCGGCGGTGACCGCTCTCTCTGTTCCTGACGCGCCGGTGACCGCGCTCTCTGTTCCTGACGCGGCGGTGACCGCGCTCTCTGTTCCTGACGCGGCGGTGACCGCGCTCTCTGTTCCTGACGCGGCGGTGACCGCTCTCTCTGTTCCTGACGCGGCGGTGACCGCGTTCTCTGTTCCTGACGCGGCGGTGACCGCTCTCTCTGTTCCTGACGCGGCGGTGACCGCTCTCTCTGTTCCTGACGCGGCGGTGACCGCTCTCTCTGTTCCTGACGCGGCGGTGACCGCTCTCTCTGTTCCTGACGCGGCGGTGACCGCGTTCTCTGTTCTTGACGCGGCGGTGACCGCTCTCTCTGTTCCTGACGCGGCGGTGACCGCGTTCTCTGTTCCTGACGCGGCGGTGACCGCTCTCTCTGTTCCTGACGTGGCGGTGACCGCTCTCTCTGTTTCTGACGCGGTGTTGACCGCTCTCTCTGTTCCGGACGCGCCGGTGACCGCGTTCTCTGTTCCTGTTCCCCTGGCTGCAGGGCCAACTCGCATTCCTCTGGCTGCGGGGCCCGCGGACGTTCCACTGGCGGCCAGGCCAGCTCTTGTTCCATTGGCGGCGAGGTCAGCTCACGTTCCTCTGGCGGCAGTGTCCACTCACGTTCCTCCGCTGCACGGGCCTGGCCCGCCATCCCTCCCCCTGATGCACCTTCCACCGTTCCTCCTCCCTCCAGATTTTTTTTTGTTTTGGGAACGTCTGGAAGCCGTTCCCTTGAGAGGGGGTACTGTCATGATCTGGGCTGTGGGGCTTCCCTCAGCCACCTGAGGTCGCTGTTTTCCCTTTCCTGCACTGCACTTCTGATAGCATTCACCTGTCCTTGTCGTTATCACTGATTACACGCACACCTGTTCACAATCACTATCTGGACTATAAGAGATTCCACTACTCACTCCGCATTCATGTCTGCATTGTCTTGTGTCTGTTATGTACTTTTGTGTTCTTGATTCCCTGGCCTTTTGATCTTGTTCTTGGTTTTGTTATTTTGTGTTCTGGTTATTAGTTTTTGTGCCGTGTTGGCTTTTTGGTTTATGTTTATTTTGTGTTTATTAAATATATCTTACTTACCCTGCATTTGGACCCAGACCCTTATCCTTTACGTGACACTTAGATTTTCAACTTTATTACATATTATATTATTACATATTTGTGGTATGCATTATATACATTTACATTATATAATCAATTCATTAAATAAACAAAACAAAAATAAATAAATAAACTTAGCGAAGAAGGAGGTGTTTCTCCTAATGTAACTGGAAGTGAGCAAGCATGCTCAGGTTAAGCTGGACAAATAGTTGGTAATCACCTTTGCGTTTTAAAGCTGCTATTTTCGATGAATGTCATTGAAAAGTCTTCCAAGAAGACCATTTCTATCCCGCTTTCCAAGCCAGTAAATCCGTTATATCACGCGGTGTTTTACTAGGTCGGATCCATTCTGTTCCCGCGGGCGATTTTGCCGCCGAACTCCACAACAACAAACGTGCGCGCGCTCAGTAGATAGTCACGTGGAATTAAATGATTTCCAATCAGAAAACGAGCTGACTGAAGACGGAAGCATTGTTCGCGCCATAACATACAAAGTTCTCGTGGTTCACACAGTCTCCACGACTGAATCTAAACATTTTTTTAACCTCACGAACGTTCGGTAAATAAAAGATATCCACATATTATTATCACAATTTCTTCTTGCACGTCGTCCGCCATTTGTTTGAAGTCACGTTTGTTTACAGTATTAATCAGTGTTTGTTAGTGTGCTGTCACATGGGAACAAAACTGTTAAATCTATTTTTTGTTTGTTTGTTTGTTTATTATTTGTAAGTGGTATGTCTAAATCATGTTAATAAAGAGTTTACAAATGTTAGTAAAACATCAGTTAATGTTGGACTAGTGTACACTTTACAATAAGGTTCACAAATTCCCTTAATAAATACATTGTTAATGGTAAGTCATGTTAATAAAAAGTTTACAAATGTTGGTTAAACGTTATTTAATGTTGGACTAGTGTACACTTTACAATAAGGTTCACAAATTCCCTTAATAAATACGTTGTTAATGGTAAGTCATGTTAATAAAGAGTTTACAAATGTTGGTTAAATGTTATTTAATGTTGGACTAGTGTACACTTTACAATAAGGTTCACAAATTCCCTTAATAAATACATTGTTAATGGTAAGTCATGTTAATAAAGAGTTTACAAACATGAGAAACATTATGATGATGTTTAGATGGTTTCCAAGTTTACCAATAGCCCAAATGGGGAGGTAGTATTGTTTATCCATTGTGTGTGTTAGCTAGTACATAAACATATGTGTATATACTGTATGTAGTCTAATTAAATACAGTTATTTACAGGAATAGGCATAATGCATGAACAAACACATTAGTATATTAATAAGTTAACATGAGCAAAGATTAGGTAATACTGAACAGATGCCTTGTTCATTTTTAGTACATGTTAACTAATGCATTAACCACAATGTTAACTAATTAATCTGTTAATGTAAAGAGATGCATTAGTAAATGTATACATTAACATTAACAAAACATTAAGTAATCCTGAACAGTGGAGTTGATCATTGTTAGTTGATGCTAACTAATGCATTAACTAACACATTAATATATGAATAAGCTAACATGAACAAAGATTAAGTTATGCTGAACAGATGCCTTGTTCATTGTTAGTCCATGTTAACTAATGCATTAACTAACATTAATTAATTCAGTTGTTAACATGAATAAATGCATTACTATACGTGTAAGTTACCGTAAACTAGGATTAACTAATGCTGAACAGAGTTGTTGTTCATGGTTAGTTCGTGTTAACTAATGTATTAACTAACATTAATTAATTCAGTTGTTAACATGAATAAATGCATTAATAAACTTCTAAGTTAACTAATGTTAACTAATGCTGAACAGAGTTGTTGTTCATGCTTAGTTCATGTTAACTAATGCATTAACTAATGCTAATTCATATAACCTTATTGTAAAGTGTTACCGATATTTTCTTGTAAATTAAAAAGTAATGCGTTACTTTACTAGTTAAAAGTAATCTGATTACGTAACTTGCATTACTTTTAATGCGTTACCTCCAAAACTGTTAATGAACATAATTAAAACGTTGCTGAAAAACGTACACAACATTTATTTCCTGCCGTTGGATTGATAGTTCATACTTTTTTTCAAAAAATGTCCTGCATGAGGTTATAGTACAGGTGCTGGTCATATAATTAGAATATCTTCAAAAAGTTTATTTCACTAATTCCATTCAAGAAGTGAAACTTGTTTAATGTATACATTTATTCCACACAGACAGACTGATATTTTTTCAAGTGTTTATTTATTTTTTGATGATTATAACTGACAACTAATGAAACCCCCAATTCAGTATTTACATTTACATTTACATTACATTTATTCATTTTAGCAGATGCTTTTATCCAAAGCGACTTACAATTGGGAATACAACAAGTGATTCATCCTAAGGAGGCAGATCAACATAGGAAGTTAGGCATTGTTAGATGAGTACAGGCTAGAAAGGGAAGATCAAGAAAGAGAGGAGAACAAGGTTTTTTTTTTTTTTTTTTTTTATTGAGTCAAATTGTGTCGAAAAAGATGGGTTTTCAGCAGTCGCTTGAAGAGAGTTAAGGAGTCTGCATTCCGGATAGGGGTGGGAAGATCATTCCACCAGGCAGGTACGTTGAACGAGAATGTTCTGGACAGTGATTTCATGCCTCTCTGTGGTGGTACAATGAGGCGTCTTTCACTAGAGGATCTCAGACTTCTGGAGGGAGTGTAGATTCGAAGTAGTGAATGGAGGTAAGCAGGTGATGAGCCGGTGGCTGTCCTATATGCCAGCATCAGTGTCTTGAATTTGATGCGAGCCGTAACCGGTAGCCAGTGCAGGGATATGAAGAGAGGTGTGACATGGGCCTTCTTGGGCTCATTGAAGACCAGCCGTGCTGCTGCATTCTGAATCATTTGTAGAGGTCTGATTGTACATGCTGGAAGACCGGCTAAAAGAGCATTGCAGTAGTCCAGCCTGGAGATGACCAGGGCCTGGATGAGGAGTTGTGCAGCATGCTCTGATAGGAAGGGCCTGATCTTTCTGATGTTGTGCAATGCAAACCTGCAGGATCGAGCAGTTTTAGCTATGTGGTCTTTAAAAGTCAATTGGTCATCAAAGATTACACCAAGATTTCTGGCTGAAGTCGATGGGGTAATTGTTGATGAACCTAACTGGATGGAGAAGTCATGTTGTAAAGTTGGAGTGGCGGGAAAGACAAGGAGCTCAGTCTTTGCTAGATTGAGCTGTAGATGGTGTTCCTTCATCCCGGGGCGGACTGGGACAAAATTTCAGGCCGGGAAATCTCACACTCATCCAGGCCATCCCAAAAACCCACAACAAATTCTGAAACCATGGACAATATTTTTTTTTTGTAAAGCCATTATTATTATCACATAAAAAGTATAATCCATTGGCTGGTGCCACGCAAAATAATTAAAGATTATCTCTTCAACTTCCATTTACCTTTTTATAAAAATGTAAGTATTACATTAGGACCATGTGCTATTGTTTTATCTTGCCCAAATGTCAAAACTGTTGGCCTACAATAATAGCTACATCTTGAATATATCTTTAGTAAAATCCTAATACTGAATTTTTTTTTTGCATTATCATGGGTCATGTTTTGTCCTTAGGAAAATTAACCATGGTTTAATTAGGCCTATGGTGAAAGTGTAGTAGTAACTGTGTTTTTTTTTTTTTTTTTTGTGGCATTTTGATTACAATTTGTATAACCAGAGTTTTACTACAAATACCATAAAGTGTAGCAAAACCTTTTTTAATTTGTGGTTACCATAGTTTAACTATAGTAACAATGGTTTTTGGTTTTTAGTGAAAACATGGTTAATTTTTGTAAGGGTTGTATTGTTGTTAGCCTTAGCTAGCCTCTAAACGTGTTATAAAACAATGTGAATATTTGTCTGCTAAATTCCTACTCTTTACAAAATTATGCCATTTTGTTAATTTTGCAGCAAACTGGCTGCTATTGATAATATTTGCAAGCAGTTTAATGCTTGACTAAGAAAACAAAACTACAATAGTCTATTTACAGATGTATCTGACCTGTAAATGAAGTACTGAACAGGACAGTTTCGACCCTCTGCTCCACCTGGGCGCTCCATTCTCGAGTCTTGCATTCTTTTGGCGGACGCGCGGATGGGCGGAGCGTGCGTGCGGCGAATTGTGTTGTCAGTCAAGACAAACCGGATTACGATTTATTAGAGTATTATTATTGAATGGCGAATTTGGAAATACTCACTTTAATACATTTGGCAGGCAACAGAAACAACAACAACAACAATATGTATATATGAAAATAAAATATATAAAAAAAATGGCAGCGGGCCAATTTAGCTGCCAGGCCACCGGGAATTGTCCCGGTTCTCCCGATGGCCAGTCCGCCCCTGCCTTCATCCATGCAGAGATATCTGCCAGGCAGCCTGAGATCCGTGCAGCTACCGATGGATCATCTGGTTTGAATGAAAGATAGAGCTGTGTGTCATCAGCATAGCAATGGTAGGAGAAGCCATGCACCTGTATGATGGGACCCAGAGATGTGGTATATATGGAGAAGAGGAGGGGTCCAAGAACTGATCCCTGAGGAACCCCAGTGACCAGTTGATGAGTTTTGGATACCTCCCCTCCCCAGGCCACCCTGAAAGACCTACCAGAGAGGTAGGATTTGAACCAGCGAAGTGAAGTCCCTGTGATGCCCAGCGATGAGAGGGTGGACAGGAGGATCTGATGATTCACCGTGTCAAAAGCTACAGATAGGTCCAGCAAGATGAGTACTGATGATTTGGAATCAGCTTTTGCAGTCCGCAAGGCTTCAGTGACAGACAGTAGCGCAGTCTCAGTTGAATGGCCACTCCTGAACCCTGACTGGTTAGCATCCAATAGATTGTTCTGTGAGAGAAATAAAGATAGCTGGTTGAAAACAGCTCATTCCAATGTTTTTGCTATGAATGGAAGGAGAGAGACAGGTCTGTATTTGTCTATGAGTGAAGTGTTAAGTGTAGGATTTTTGGGGTTACCCGGGCCTGCTTAAATGTAGTGGGGAAAGTGACTGTGAGAAGAGAAGTGTTGATGATGTGTGTGAGCGCTAGTAGGATTGTAGGAGAGATTGCTTGGAGAAGGTGTGAGGGGATGGGATCTAAAGGACATGTCGTCGGATGGCTGGAGAGGAGAAGTTTGGTTACTTCTGCCTCAGAATGGGGACAGAAGGAGAAGAGGGGAGTTTCAGCCGTGGGTGTCATCAATTTTAGTTCCTGTGTGTGTGGAGCTGAGAACTTATTACTGATAGATGTAGTTTTGTCTGTAAAGAATGTGGCGAAATCATCAGCTGTTATAGAAGTGGTGGGAGGTGGTGGAGGGGGACAGAGCAGTGAATTAAAAGTTTGGAAAAGGTTGCGTGTGTCCGGAGCATTGTTGATCTTGTTGTGGAAGTATGAAGATTTGTCAGTATGGACTTGGGTGGAGAAAGATACATGATACATACTCAAGTCAGATGGATCCTTAGATTTGTGCCATTTTCTCTCGGCTGCCCTAAGTTTGGACCGATGCTCATGAAGAACATCGGATAACCAAAGGTTCAAAGGAGCAGCCCGTGCTGGCCTGGAGGAGAGAGGGCATATATCATCTAGACAAGAAGTAAGAGTGGAGCATAAGGTGTCGGTTGCTGCATTAGTACCCAGGTATGAGAAGTGGGTTGGAGAGGGAAGAGAGGATCATACTAAGGAAGAAAGGTGGGAGGGTGAGAGAGAGCATAGGTTTCGTCTAAAAGTAACAGGTAGAGGGGTTGGGGGCGCACAAATAGCAAGATGTAGGTTAAGTGTAATGAAGAAGTGGTCAAAGATGTGTAGGGGTTTGACCAAGATGTTGTCTGTAATACGATTGCGTGTGTAAATGAGATCAAGTTGGTTGCCAGATTTATGAGTGTATGTAGCCTAGTGATAATGCGTTTTAGATCAAATGAAGCTAGGAGTAAATGGAAGTGTGTGAGAGAAGGAGAAGTTATTAGACAGAGCGGCTGGGGTTGCTGAGTCTTCTGGACGAATCCAGGTCTCAGTCAAGCCTAGGATGCTCAGGCCAGATTGCAAAGAAAAGGCTGAAATGAAGTCAGCTTTGTTGACAGCTGACTGACAGTTCCAGAGCCCAAACGTGAGAGAGAAAGGTTCAGTGGAAGAGGTGTCGATAGGACGCAGGTTAGAAAGATTGCGTTGACGTGTGCGTGTGATGTTAGAGCGATGTGTAGAGACCACCGGAATGAATTGGAAACACATGATAGAGGAGGACAGAAAGAAGAGAAAAGTAAAGGAAAGGAATACTTACGTGCGTTGTCGGTTTCGTTGCTCTGATAAGTCGCGCAGGACAAGTCGCAGTCTTTACCCCCGTCGGTCTTCACCGATGTTATGTTAGAAAATTAGAATATTGTGAAAAGGTTCAGTATTGAAGACACCTGGTGCCACACTCTAATCAGCTAATTAACTCAAAACACCTGCAAAGGCCTTTAAATGGTCTCTCAGTCTAGTTCTGTAGGCTACACAATCATGGGAAAGACTGCTGATTTGACAGTTGTTCAAAAGATGACCATTGACACCTTGCACAAGGAGGTCAAGACACAAAAGGTCATTGCAAAAGAGGCTGGCTTCTTCACAGAGCTCTGTGTCCAAGCACATTAATAGAGAGGTGAAGGGAAGGAAAAGATGTGGTAGAAAAAAAGTGTACAAGCAATAGGGATAACCGCACCCTGGAGAGATTTGTGAAATAAAACCCATTCAAAAATGTGGGAGAGATTCACAAAGAGTGGACTGCAGATGGAGTCAGTGCTTCAAGAACCACAGACGTATGCAAGACATGGGTTTCAGCTGTCGCATTCCTTGTGTCAAGCCACTCTTGAACAACAGACAGTGTCAGAAGCGTCTCGCCTAAAGACAGTGGTCCAAAGTTATGTTCTCTGATGAAAGTAAATTTTGCATTTCCTCTGGAAATCAGGGTCCCAGAGTCTGGAGGCACATAATCCACGTTGCTTGAGGTCCAGTGTAAAGTTTCCACAGTCAGTGACGATTTGGGGTCCCATGTCATCTGCTGGTGTTGGTCCACTGTGTTTTCTGAGGTCCAAGGTCAATGCAGCTGTATACCAGGACGTTTTAGAGCACTTCATGCTTCCTGCTGCTGACCAACTTTATGGAGATGCAGATTTCATTTTCCAACAGGACTTGGCACCTGCACACAGTGCCAAAGCTACAAGTACCTGGTTTAAGGACCATGGTATCCCTGTTCTTAATTGGCCAGCAAACTCGCCTGACCTTAACCCCATAGAAAATCTATGTGGTATTGTGAAGAGGAAGATGCGATATGCCAGACCCAACAATGCAGAAGAGCTGAAGACCACTATCAAAGCAACCTGGGCTCTCATAACACTTGAT
Source organism: Garra rufa (assembly GCF_049309525.1). NCBI lineage: Eukaryota > Metazoa > Chordata > Actinopteri > Cypriniformes > Cyprinidae > Garra > Garra rufa. Next base: position 27,547,513 of record NC_133365.1, read on the forward strand.
CAGTGCCACAGACTGATCGACTCCATACCACGCTGCATTGCTGCAGTAATTCAGGCAAAAGGAGCCACAACTAAGTATTGAGTGCTGTACATGCTCATACTTTTCATGTTCATACTTTTCAGTTGGTTAAAGTGCCCCTATTATGCCATGTTAAAGGTAGTTAATATTGTTGTAATAGTCTCTTAAAACAGGTTTACATGTATGCAAGTTCAAAAAACACTTTAGTTTTCTCAAAAATTAGATTTAATTTTACCCCGTTTCTAAATGATTCGTAAACGACTCGTGTGAAGCAGTTCGAAGAATCAGTCTCTCTAAACCCCTCCTTTCCGTGAGCCCTCACTGCTGTGATTGGTCAGATGGTGCAGTCCTTTTGGATTGGTCTACCGCTTCAGCGCAAAACGAAACGCCCATTGGCATAACTGAATGACAGCTGTGGAGACCTGTTAATGCGTAGAAAAGATAGCCTCGATTTTACCCTATCAATTCGAGCCGGAGTCTGACGATGAAACGGTTGAAGTGGCCATAGACAAGAAACTGTTTTGCAAGCACGACTGGAGCAGGACGTTTCTCAGTGGGTGTCATATTATAACTGTGGGAAGTGCTTGCAATTTGCTTTTGTAAGCGAACCGGGCACACCTCTACGTTGTGAACTTCAACACTGTAACATACAACCCATAACACTGCGTTAAGCCATCGTTTATCATTATCATTACTTAAACTAATAAGGCAGACAGACAGTCAAGCTGCATCAATCACAATTTTTAGACTACATTGCACTCACAGCTGAACAACAGAACTACAGAAACGCAAGTTAGCCGGTTACCAAGACATGTGCGGGGTTGTTACACACCATAACGTACACAAAGACGTATTTTGAACAATCGCTAGAAAATACAATCATCAATTATTAATCATACTTACAGGTAGAAGTTCAGAGGAGCAAGCCTGTCCAAATAAACTGGGCACTGATCCATTTTTTAAAACCAAGCGTTTGGTGAATCTCGCGTTGTAACGTTACTCCCCAAGATTGGAAAAACAGTCATCAGTAAAATGACGCGAACACAACACAAGATTGGCATTGGACTGCTGAGGTGTTGAAAAAATTAATGTTAACCACTCATCCTTGGTAGTTTCATCTTTCGGAAGGGCATATAAAACAAATTCACTCGCAGGGCGTCTTCTTGACATGATGTAACGTTAATCCACGTGAAAATGGTAGGCCTACTGTTTGTGGGCGGGCAAGTTGTTCGCGAAATTGAACGTGGGCGGACATTATGCAAATGTGTAGCTCGTGACGTGTGGCCGTTACAGAAAAAAGATTCGAATTGCTGACGACTCGTTTAGGCGAATGTGAGCCGACTCTTTTTTTTGTTAGACAAAAACTTCATTTATAGTGCACTGTCGGCGTCACAACTTTGCAGATAGTTTATGTTCACATACAGCTACATGACACACTACATGAAATATCATATTTGAAAAGGCATAATAGGGGCACTTTAAGATTTCTAAAAATCCTTTCTTTGTATTGGTCTTAAGTATTATTCGAATTTTCTGAGATACTGAATTGGGGTTTTCATTAGTTGTCAGTTATAATCATCAAAATTAAAAGAAATAAACACTTGAAATATATCAGTCTGTGTGGAATGAATGTATACATTATACAAGTTTCACTTCTTGAGTGGAATTAGTGAAATAAATAAACTTTTTGAAGATATTCCAATTATATTACCCGCACCTGTACATGTTTCTTTCTGCTCTGAAAACAACTTAGAAATAAAATATTGTTAATAATATTTTAACATACTGGACTGAAGCAACTTCTTTATTGCTTCAATACTTTATTATCCACACATATATATTTTTTGAAGAAAGATCATGTTAAAATGTAAGCAAGTATAAATTAATAAATACTACAAAGCTTTGTTATAATTGCCTGGATGTTGTTACAACTGGTACATCTCTATGCACGAGAAAAGGACAGATCCATTTACAGTATTCATACCCAGGTGAAAAAAAAAAAATACTTAAATGCAATTAAAATACACTTAAATACCCGCAAATACATTTTTAGTACATTGTTTTTTTTGTGTGTTAAATAAAAGTTTGATGGTTATACACTATAAATATACTAATTAAAAGTATGTTTATACTTCAGTAGGACTTTAGTACACTTGACAAAAGTATACTAAATACCAGTAATACTTAAATAAATTTTTAGTGTACTACAATAAAGTACACTACAGAAAAAACATCCAAAAGAGTTTTATTAGTGTGTTTTTCAAAAGTGTGCTTTAAATGCTTTAAACATTACTTGATTTTTAGTACACTGTTTACATACTAATCCTGAGTTTAAAATAAGTTAATATATAAAAAATATATTAGTAATGTATTGTAGTAGAAGTACATTTTCCCAAAAGTTGTACTTAAGTACACTTAATGTGAATGCATTATCACTAACACTTAAATTGATTTTGAGTGTGGTAATTTTAAGTTTACATTAAATTGATTTTATTAAAAATCTATTAGTAATGTATTGTAGTAGAAGTACATTTTCTCAAAAGTTGTACTAAAGTACACTTAATGTGAATGCATTATTAGCACTAACACTTAAACTGATTTTGAGTGTGGTAATTCTCCCAGGTTAAAAAAAGTGCACTAAAATACACTTTATTTAAGTATACTTAGTACACTTTTCAGTAATGTACTAAAAGTGCTCTATTTTCGCACACTAATTTTGTACTTATTGTACTAAAAAATAGTATTAAGTATATGTTAAAATAAACTTAATACCATCTAAGTGTACTCAACTGTGCTATTTTGAGACACCATGAAATTGAACTAAAATGTGCTTTTAACATACTATATCTGTATTTAAAAAAATATATTTAGTTACAACTAGAAATACACTTGAACCCTACTTTTGAACATTTATAAATATATTTATGACTAATTTAAAGTATAGCAATAATATATTAAAAGAATACACAAAGTGTGAAAAAAGTGTGCTAAAATACAATTTAAGTACACTTAGTGCACTTCCCTAATGTACTTAAAGTGCTCTATTTTCGGCCACTAATTTTGTACTCAATATACTAAAAGTTATTCTTAAGTATATCTTAAGATAAACTTAAAATCATCTAAGTGTACTCAACTGTGCTATTTTGAGACACCATGAAGATGAACTAAAATGTGCTTTTAACATACTATCTCAGCATTTCCAAAAAATGTATTTTGTTACCACTTCTAATAGGATTGAAACATATTTCATAAACCTTTAAATATACTAATTATACATAAAAAATAAACTTACTGATTATTTAAAATACATGAATAATATATGATAAATGTATACAAAGTGTATGTCACGCCCTTGGACTGTTTGTCTTGGTTTTTCCCAGTGTTTCCCCCATTGGACTGTCTGTTTGGTTTCTCCCATGCCCTTTTTTGGTCTTCCTGCTCATTAGTGTGATCCCCTCCACCTGATGTTGTAATTATCTCCCCTTTATAAGTTTGTTTGATTTCCTTGTTTCTTTGTCCGGCTACAAGCGTTACACCTATGTTCCTTCGTTGTGTGCGCGTCTTCTCCCGCCATTCCTGTCTATTGTTACTCTGCCTGAGGATTTATTGAAGACTTTTTATTGAAGACGTTATTTTTTGCTTTCCTACACATTTCGTGACAACGTATTTATAATGTATTGCCCATACATTTTTATTCATTATAATACACTTATTAATTAATTAAAATATATCAATTATATATAATAAATTTATACAAAGCGTAATTATAATGTCTTGCCCACATATTTTTATTAATAAAAAATACATTATAAATACGCTATGTATACATTTATTATATATTATTCATGTATTTTAAATAATCATCAAGTGTATTTTTTATTAATAAAAATATTTGGGCAATACATTATAAATACGCTTTGTATACATTTGTCATATATTATTCATGTATTTTAAATAATCAACAAATGTATTTTTTATTAATGAATATATGTGGCCAATACATTATAAATACGCTTTGTATACATTTTTTTATATATTATTCATGTATTTTAAATAATTAATAAGTGTATTTTTTATTAATAAAAACATGTGGGCAATACATTATAAATACGCCTTGTATACATTTGTTATATATTATTATTGTATTTTAAATAATCAGTAAGTTTATTTTTTATGTATAATTAGTATATTTAAAGGTTTATGAAATATGTTTCAATTGTATTATAAGTGGTAACAAAATACATTTTTGGAAATGCTGAGATAGTATGTTAAAAGCACGTTTTAGTTCATCTTCATGGTGTCTCAAAATAGCACAGTTGAGTACACTTAGATGATCTTAAGTTTATCTTAAGGAGTACTTAAGAATAACTTTTAGTATATTAAGTACAAAATCAGTGCCCGAAAATAGAGCACTTTAAGTACATTAGGGAAGTGCACTAAGTGTACTTAAATTGTATTTTAGCACACTTTTTTCACACTTTGTATATTCTTTTAATATATTATTGTTATACTTTAAATTAGTCATAAATATATTTATAAATGTTTAAAAGTAGGGTTCAAGTGTATTTCTAGTTGTAACTAAATATATATTTTTAAATACAGATATAGTATGTTAAAAGCACATTTTAGTTCAATTTCATGGTGTCTCAAAATAGCACATTTAAGTACACTTAGATGGTATTAAGTTTATCTTAACATATACTTAATACTATTTTTTAGTACAATAAGTACAAAATTAGTGTGCGAAAATAGAGCACTTTTAGTACATTACTGAAAAGTGTACTAAGTATACTTAAATAAAGTGTGTTTTAGTGCACTTTTTTTTTACCTGGGTAACTACGAGATGGAAATGCTTGTACGTGCCTAAATAATTTAAGGATAGGTTTATTAATGACGTCACTTGAACCAGAGGCTGCGGCAGCAATTTTTCAATATTCAACAAGATGGCAGCAGAGTAAAAAAAAAAACAAAAAAAATGTCAAACATGATTTTAGAATTCTTTCTGTAATTGTGCATGTCAGGACAGACAAGCAGAGTTAGACTAAACATTTTAATTATAGTCCCGTATAATGACCGACAGGACAACTGTATGTAACATTTGTCTGTATGTAACAAATACAAAAGCTAGTATTGTTTAACCACTTTACTCGTTTTTATAGTTTTTCTGCTGCACTTATCAGATTTACACTGTAGTGCCGTTCATAAAATAAGATTATACAAGATTAGATTAATCCTCAGGGGGTTAATGCAGGCATTACAGCAGCTTGAAGTGGATAATGCAGTGCAAGATTAACGATAGGTAGAAACAATTTGAAGAAATAAAATCTTAAATGAAATACACAAAACATACTACTCTAAATGTATTTACAAATAGCCTATATAGGTAGGCCTACTACTGCAGTGAGTGGAGAGTGACCTAGTGAAACAGATTTAATGGGTGGAAAGGTTGCAGTCTCAGTTTAAGCAGAGTTAAACACATTGATCAAAACCAGACCCATGAAAGCTTTATCTTAATGCCATATAATTAGTTCAGGATAGTTAGGTCAGAACATGTCAGTGCAGCAATAGATCCATGTGACTGAACGATGTATGAGCTGATTCATTATTACCAACATGTAATACTGTATAATGGTTTTAATGGTTCAGATTGTAACTTGTGACTAATTGTTAACTGGAAAGACTGGAGATCAACTAGCTAAAAGGTTTAAGACCCTCACAAGATTGCACTGAATGTATTTCATAGCTATTCGGTTGTGTGTAAAGGTTGGGATTTACAATGACTGTCAAAATATGGCATGTAGAATAAACAATGTAATTCATGTAGACATTTAGATGCAGATATTGTCTTTTTTCACATTTCTATATATAGTATTAATAAAAATTTAAGATTTTTTGCTTTGTAACATCTGTACCAATCTGATAATCGATTGTAAATTAGATCAAGTATAAGAGAGTTATGACATGAATGTGTCTACGACAAGTATCATGAAGTTTGAGATAACTTGATGGTTCTCTCTTTCAATGTTTGGTTGAAACCACAGAGAATGTACATTTTAGTGCCAAATTTAGGGTTAGAGAATGTAAAATGTTGTTGGAACGAGTTGTTTGTGTCACTTATATACTTCTCTTAGTAACATGTAAATCCATGGTTACCAGGTGAATAGAGGTAATTATGTTCTCGGTGTTGGAAGCAGCCAATGGGACAGATGTACGGCTCAAATGTACATTTAAATCTACCCATCCTCTCTCTGAAGAAAGCGTCTCTGTATCCTGGAGCTTTCAACCACTTGGAAAGATGACAGAAGAATTGGTGAGACTAAATAGGTGTGGAGTTAATTTATCTGAAAATCTTTATTTACTGATTGAAATGAGGCTTGGTACAGGCCATGCGCTCTTTAAGCATTGTTCAAAAACCTTCAATACAATTTTCCTTCTGCCCCTCTTCTCTCTCTTACTCCTTTCTTTCCCTTCTTTTAAACCCCAATTCCAACCTCATTTCAAGTGGGTCATAGTCTTTCCTTTTCTTTTTAACTTTCATCTTTTCTCTCTCTTTCTTTTACTCTGTCATAGTTTTTGCTCCACCACAGGTGTGCATATCCGCTGGATGCAATAACATTTAAGGGTCACACTGTATGGTCTGGTGTAATGTAATGAAGGGTGACACATCCATCACTCTGCAGAATGTGAAGTTCATCTTTAATGGTACCTGCAGCTGACAAGTCCAAAATCAGCCTGACTTCCAGGGCTTTGCAGGCGAGATCAGAGTTGTTCAAAAAGGTAAGAGCAGATGCTGTGACACTTGTTTGAAAAATGAACTTGAAAAATAATTTACTCGCCCTTCCAAACCTGTATGGCAGTGGAGGTGAAGGTTGTATGAGTAGGATACTGTGGTCTTTCTTTGATCCCAGAAGCTGAAGGACAGAGGTATCTAATCAGCTAGGCTAGAATAGCAGACAGTCTTCTCTGAGATGGTTATGGTACAGACAACAAGAGTGTAAGAGTAACAATAGTGAGTGATATTGAATTTTCTGGCCATGCTCTGATAAAGTTTCACATCCTGTTTTTCAGACAGATTTTTCTCACCCTTCTTTATTTGGTCCGAAGTACTTTACGGGCATAATTATTTTAATGATATTTTATTAACAATGTTTGGGAGGAGCACATTTAGATGATCAAGCAATTCAGCATAAGTGGACAATAATATGTATATAGCCAACTCATCTCTGTCCCACGAAAATTTTCCGGCATCCCCCTCCACCCCAACTCCTCACTTTTACTTATTCTTATCCAAGCTTAGGGATAAGGGAGATCCCTTGGTTTGGGCTATATAGTCAACATTTGAAGTGATCAAAACAGTTCATCAAGACAAGAACGGGTGTTGTTGTGGTTTTAGTACAACATTAAGGTTTTAATCCACTTCAAATGTTGACTACTGTATTCCGAGCTAGGAGCCCTCCCTCGGGACCACGCACCAAATATGCATACTATGTGCTCGGTCTGATTGTATGTAAGTGCGAACTCATGAATACAGTATTGCCAAAGCATCAGTATATAATACAATTAAATAAGCAAAAATAGGGGCAACAGCACCTATGGTGATTGGCCCCTAATAAGGTCACAAAACTCAACTACTACTGATAATATCAAGGATGTATCAAAGTCCACTAAAGAAGATAGCACTTTTTCATTTTTTACTCCTGATTTTTTGGAATAGTCTTTCTGATATTGTTTGGGCCTCAGACACACTCTTTTAGATTAGATTACAATAAAAACATGTCTTTCTAGCCAAGCATTCACACAGCGCATCTCATAACCTTGTACTTATATGTGATGCAATAGTGAAAACTGCACTTGATCATCGGCTTAAATAATATAAACAGCAACTATGCTAATTGTTCTTCTTTTGCTTTCTTGTTTCTGTCTCGGGATGCCTATCCCAAGGTTACTTAAAAAAGAAGAGAGATGACGCCAACACTCATGAAGACTTCACATGATGGCAACTATAAATGGACTTGGACATACAAAACTGGCAAATATTATCCTTATATTGTAATTACTGCCTTTATGGGTAAATTCACAGATTTTCAATCTGCTTTCGTGTTACAACCTCTTTCGTACCTTTAAATGAACAGTGTTTACTCTTTCTCTTAGTTTACGAGGACCTAGATAGACGTGTACCAGATAGCAAAACTTTACAGAATAACGAAAATGGTGTGTCATTTGTCAAAATGATGTGCCGTGTTTTGCATCATCAGAATGACAAAATGCTGTGTTTTAAGTCATCTAGGTGAGTTTTGCTGACAAATAAATTGGGCGTCTCAGAACAATCATGTACTTTGTTTATTTACATATATCACCACATTGTAACAGCAGCAAACTTACCTTTTAATAATATTGCAGGATAGCATCATTTTGTGTGTGTGTGTTTTTTTTTTTTTTTACTGAAAACATGACTTGTATCTTTGAGCTATTGCCATATGAACATTACTTTGTTGCCAGAATATGTAAACATTTTGGTTCAAACCATGGTTGTGATGCCATGGTTCTACTATAGTAATATTAAGCAGTAATTGTAAGTATAAACACTAGAGTAGAACTGTGGTAACCTTGACTATAGTAACCATAGTTTTTGAAATCATGGTAAATTTTGTGCACAGCAAAACCCCCATTGTTAAACGAACACTCCCCAGTGTGTTTAAAAAAGTAGAACTGAAATAGTAAAAAGTTAATGAGATAATTAGTTGATTAATTGAGTGATGAAGAACATTTGCTGTTAACAAACTGAATCACTGTGAGAATTATATAAACACTGGGGAATGTTGGTTTAACAGGGGGGTTTTACCATGTAGTTACTATAGTTTTAAAATGCTGTAGTAGGTAAATTTCAAAAAGAGTACAAAAATTCCATTTGTAATGCATGTTTGATTAAAGCATCTGATCAATGTAAATGTATTTGTATGTTTGATATGTTCATTGAACCTTCAGGTCATGTGTCTTAATTGCTTTTGAAATCTTATTTTTACAAAATGAACATAAAAATAACATCACTATTATTAGTAATATATAAACATTTACTGGACTGAAGCAATGTATTTAATTATCCCTTTTTTTTAGAAAGATCATGTTCAAATATATCAGTTATTAAAATCAATAAAAAAACTACAGCGCTTTGATAATAAAACTAAGCATCTAAATTGTTATAATTGCCTGTATGTTGTTACAAAAAAAGAAGGACAGATTAATTTACAGTATTGATAACTATGAGATGAAAAGGCTTGTCTGTGCCTAAAAAATGTAGGGAAACGTTTTTAATGACGTCACCTGAACATAACGCCTGCAACTGCAATTTTTCAGTATTCCACAAGATGGAAGCAAAGAAAAAAAAATTATAAAAAATAATGTCACACCTGATTTTAGTATTCTTTCTGTCATTGCGCATTTCAGTACAGACAATTAGAGTTAGACCAAATATTTTCGTTGTAGTTTTAAGAAAATGAACATATGTAACATTTGTAGCGAGAGAGAATGACAAATGAAACTAACATTTGAATCCCAGTGGGAAATGATACTGTGTCAATTATACTTTCGATTAAAATGGATGTTGTTGCTACACTGCCTATGAATGACAAACATGCAGTGACATGCACTGGATACACAAAAGAAAACAAACTTGTGGGAATCCGAAGTGCAGGTAGACTTTTGCCCGACAGGTTTTTGGCGACGCCTTTTAAAACTCCTCCTCCTTTCACACATAGAGAAGAGTAAATAGTCTGAGTGGTTTAGCATGGCCGCTGTGCTCAGGAGTACGAAGTTCAACTAATACTTAGATATTAAATGTATAGACAGTAAGTGGTTAGATATAGAGTTAATAGTGGGCTACTACCATTTAAAGGAGCTCTGATAGCTCCTTCAGTATTTTTTCTATGTGTCGAGTCTGGCTTTACCTGTTTCCTGCGCTATGTGCGCTTGTCTTGCCAGGTGAGTTTCCTACTTCCTGAATCCACATTTGATTTCGAAATAAATATGAAATGTTTGATGTGTTTTGATGTTTTTTAAATATTTAATTTAACGAGTTATTTGTGGTGTTAGGAAGATTCTTTGCCTGCTATGTTTGGCAATTTGAGACTACTGTGGTTACATTATACTTTGGGTAGTCTCAGAGTAATGTAAATCTTTAACAAGCTAGTATGGTTTAATTACTAATTTTTAGTGCCTTTCTGCGGCACTTATCAGATTTACACTGGTGCCGTTCATAAAATAAGATTATACAAGATTAGATTGATCCTCGGGGGGTTAATGCAGGCATTACAGCAGCTTGAAGTGGATAGCAGGTGCAGTAAGAAAGATTACATATATAGGTAGATAAAACTAGGTAGAAACAATTGGAAGAAATGGAATGTATTTAAAAAAAAACAACATCTAAAATGAAATACACAAATAATACTATAAAAATCGAAATGTATTTGCAAACAGCCTATATAGGTAGGCCTACTACTGCAGTGAGTGGAGAGTGACCTAGTGAAACAGATTTAATGGGCTGCAGTCTTAGGTTTAAGCACAATTAAACACACTGACCACAGCAGGACCCGTAAAAGCCTTACCTTAATGCCTAATAATTAGTTTCGGTATAGTTAGTGCAGAACATGTCAGTGCAGCAATAATTCCAGGTGATTGAATGATGTATAAGCTGATTCATTATTACCAACATGTATTACTGTAAAATGGATTTAATGGTTTAGATTGTTGTGATTATTTGTTAGCGGGAAGGACTGGAGATTAAAACACTGTTTAAAAAGTTGAAACCCTCACAAGATTGTACTGAATAATTTTTATACCTATTCAGTTGTGCATAAAGGTTGGGATTTAACATGATAGTCAAAAATAGCGTGTTCATGGACAATGTAGTTTATGTAGATATTTAGATGCAGGTATTATCGTTTGTCTATTTACATTTCTTTATCCACCTTTTTCTTCAACACGGAAGTAAGCCTATATGTGAGACTTCCGGTTCATTAGCTGCTATTGGGAAATAACGAGAAGAATGACAATGTGCAGTAAATGGTGAAACTGTTTGCACTACAAACCAGTGTGCTCATAATTAAGATAATACATTAAAAAATATTGTAAGACACAACAATTTGCAAGAACAATCAGCAAAAGAGTTGTTTTTGTGCAGCTAAAAATAGCTGGACGCAGATGAGACCGGAAACCAGACCCATAAAATTTACAAATGGCTGCGCCCACTCTTACGGGAAAAAAGGTGGTTACAATGTCTGGTTAAAATGACTTAATGGTTATGTATCTTTCATGTGAGAGGTTTTGCTTTGTTACACCTGATTGTACTGAACTGATACAGTACTGTAAATTAGATCAGGTCTGATAAGAGAGTTATGAGATGAATGTGTCAACGACAAGTATCTGTCATGACGTTTGAAATAACATTATGGTTGTAGGGGAATTTACAGCTAAAACCCAAGGAGTAGATATGATGAACAAAGACCAGGGGCCTCATTTATAAAACTTTCTTACGCACTGATTTGATCTTAGAGTGTTCGTACGATCAAATCCACGTCAAAGTACAGATTTATAAAAACCGTCTTTGACGTGGAAAAGTACTTATCTCCACGTCAGATTCCAGCTTGGCGTACGACCGTTTCCTTGTGGTAATGCCTGGTATTGCAGATAGTTCAGCCTCACTATAATTTGATTTCTTGCGCTCCTTTTTTCTTGCCATTGTCACAGAGTTTTTGCTTTAGGAATGAGCTCATTTTATATGTTAATTAATTAAGCAGGGGCGTTTCGACGGCGGAACATTCAGCTGCACACAATTCCACGATCATTTGTGATTTATAACCGAATGACTGGCGTACGCATGGATTTCGTGGTACGTTCGTTTTCTCTGAATCGCTCTTACGATCAAATCAGAAAAGTTCTTAGATAAAATCAAGGATGGTTTCTACGCAAGTCTTTATAAATGAGGCCCCAGAAGTCAGAGATCCGATCAACTGAAGAAAAATGTCATCTAAGTTCATCAGCAGAAGTCAGCTTTAACACTCACAAGGAGTTCGTAGGCCGCTCTGCGTACGCAATTGATACATCAGTAATTATACCCTAACAGAGGTCACTAACTACCTCATTATTTAGGTAAAAAATAATTCTGATTGGCTACACTCTAAAAATGCTGGGTTAAAAATAACAATTTCTGGGTTATTTGGCAACCCAGCGCTGGGTAATGCATTTAAACAAAAAAGAAAGATTGTGAGACTACAGAAGGTTTCTGTTTATACAGTGGTAGTTTGAAAGGAATACAGTGTAATACAATTCATTCAGGAAGTTTCTTGTCAGTCAGGTTTTCTCTCAGGACAGAACACAAATGACCACTTACGAATGTATACTATTCTAATCTGTTTGGCACAGATTACCCAACATTGTGTTACACTGACCCAGCACTGGGTATGTGTGTGAGTGGGTTCATGACCCAGCAGCTAAGTTACAGAAAAAAATACCCAGCATCTGGGTAAAAAATAAAAAAATAACCAAATAAAATGATCCAACAAGCTGAACCTAGCATTTGGGTAAAAAAAATAACCCAGCATTTTTTAGCATCATTAAAATTACCCAGCACCTGATTAAACATACAAATTAACCTAATAAAATGAGCCAGCGAGCTGAACCTAGAATTTGTGTAAAAAAAAAAAACATTTTTTAGCATCTATACAAACTACCCAGCAACTGGGTAAACATTTTAAAAATAACCCAAAAAATTACCCAACAGGCTAACCCAGCATTTTTTAGAGAGGGTGCTCGCTGCAGAGCCATATGGGAGGAGCTGGAGCTCCAGCTCCCCCTTGCTGGAGGTAATGGGTGGAGATAGACACCTAACCACACCCTAACCCTACCCCTTACCCTATCCCTAACCTTAACTCCACCCATTTGTTCACTCAGAGGTGGAGCTGGACATCAAGAGAGGTGGAGCTGGAGGCCATTTGGCTCTGCAGTGAGCAGTACTTTATTTTTTTAGAATGTCGAAAAACAAACTTAACAAATGTACATAAAGTTAAAAAAAACACATTTCTGATGGGTGTCAGGTGACGAGCGATTCGAAGTCACACGCAACATGTCACTCCCTAGACGTATATATATCTTCCACCAATACATCAGGTTGATGGAAGATGTCCATATGCGTATTCCCAGGACACAGGTCCTGCACAGACAGATACTAATTCACACACACACATAGAGAAAACAAAACTTCTTCAAGGCTGAGTTGTTCAAACCCAAGCTCTTATCAGGAACTTTCCCCAAACATCCAGATATGAAGTAATTTTTCTCAGCTAGAGGTTTCAAACAATATTCTTCATTATTTTCTAATGTTTAAAGATGAAAAATAAAGTACATGCTTTAATTGTAAATTGGTCATGTAGATGTTGGGTCCTAATGACCTTTGTGACCTAAGCTGTCATAGTAAGTCAAGAGTAAATGTGAGTTTTAACATGTTGGGTGCGTTTCTCAAACCAAGGAGAGAGCACATTCCAGTGAGAAGACATGTAGACCTTATTCTTCAATGCAGAAGTAAGCCTATGGGTGATACTTCCAGTTTATTAGCTGAATAACAATGCGCAGTAAACGGTAAAACTGTTTGCACTACAAACCAGTGTGCTCATAATTAATAAGAAAATACATTAAAATAATACAGTAAGACACCAAATTGCAATATCAAGCAGCAAAAGAAGTTGTTTTGTACAGCTAAAAATAGATGGACGTGGATGAGACTGGAGGCCAGACCCATAAAATGTACAAACCCACTCTTACAGGAAGAAAAGGATGGATACTACTTTTTCACATGGGAAAGTCATTCACATCATTTAATATTTTTAATAATAATAATAATTAGCAACCATTCGAAAGGATATATATTAAAGCGGCAGGGGTTCTAGAGAGTGTACATTTTAGTGCCAAGTTTAGGATGAGAGAATGTAAATTGTTGTTGGAATGAGCTGTTTTGTCACATATATAGCCTACTTTTCTTAGTAGCATGTTAATTCATGGTTATCAGGTGTACATCAGGTGGAGGGAATGGAGATGCTTACACCCTCAGAGTTGGAAGCAGCCAATGGGACAGATGTACGGCTCAAATGTACATTTAAATCTACCCATCCACTCTCCGAAGAAACTGTCTCTGTATCCTGGAGCTTCCGACCACTTGGAAAGACGGCAGAAGAATCGGTGAGACTAAATGGGTGTGGAGTTAATTTATCTGAAAATCTTTATTTACTACTGGGTGAAATGAGGCTGAGTATAGGACATGCGCACTTAAAACGCTGTTCAAAAGTCTTCAGTACAATTTTCCTTCTGCCCCTCTTCTCTCTCTTGTTCCTTTCTTTCAGTTTTTTTAAATCAAATTCCAACCTCAATTTAATTCAAAAAGTTCTTCCTTTCTATTTAACTTTCATCTTTTCTCTCTCTTTCTTTTTTACTCTGTCATAGTTTTTTCTCTATCATGGACGTGCATATCCCCCGGATGCAGGCACATTTAAGGGTCACGCTGTATGGTCTGGTGATGTAATGAAGGGTGACGCATCCATCACTCTGCAGAATGTGCAGTTCATCTTTAATGGTACCTACAGCTGCCAAGTCCGAAATCCTCCTGACTTCCAGGGCTTTGCAGGCGAGATCAGCCTCAGAGTTGTTCAGAAAGGTAAGAGTAGATGCTGTGATACTTGTTTGAAAAATTAGCTTGAAAAATCATTTACTCGCCCTTCCAAACCCATATGGCGAAGGTGAAGGTTGTATGAGTAGGATACTGTGTTCTTTCTTTGATCCCAGCAGCTGAAGGACAGAAGTATCTAATCAGCTGGGCTAAAATAGCAGACAGTCTTCTCTGAGAGTGTTATGGTACTGGCTATTCTCTGAGAAAGTTTTACATCCTGTTATTTAAACAGATTTTCTCATCCTTCTTTATTTTGTTTTGAAGTACTTTATAGTTATAATTATTACATACAGTATTGCAAAGTCATCAGTATATACAATTAAAGCTGTGACAGGAAAAATAAATAAAATAAGTTGCCAGTACTGGTAATAATTATTATAACAGTAGTAATATGTACAGTCAAGCCGAAATTATTCATACCCCTGGCAAATTCTGACTTAAAGTTACTTTTATTCAACCAGCAAGTTTGTGTGACCGGAAATGACACAAGCTTCTCCCAAAAGATAAGACGATGTACAAGAGGCATCATTGTGGAAAAAAATATTTCTCAGCTTTTATTTACATTTGAACAAAAAGTGGCATGTCCAAAATTATTCATACCTTTGCAAACTGTCACAGTCTATGGGAAAATCCAAAGTTCTGTACCATTCCAAATAGTCCAAGCTGTTCTAAAGCATCCCAATTAGCCTGATTAATTGGGAACAGCTGTTTTAATCAACTCAACAGGTGAAAAACAGAAGCTTTCTGCTGTTGGTTTGTGGACAGTCATGGCTAAGACAAAGGAGCTCACTGAGGACCTGTGGCTACGCATTGTGACTGCTCACAAGTCAGGAAAGGGCTATAAGACCATATCTAAATGTTTTGAAGTTCCAGTCGATACAGTGCAAAGTTAAAACATAAAAGATGTTCCGCACTGTGAAAAATCTCAGAGGCTGTGGTCTGAAGCCAAAAGTGACACCTTTGCTGGCCAGGAGGATAGTGAGAGAGTTAAAAAAGAATCCAAGGATCACCACCAAGGACATCCTGATGAACCTGGGCTCTGCTGGTGTCAACATCTCAAGGCAGACAGTCCAACGGACACTGCACATCGCTGGGTTCCACGGACGCAGACCAAGGAGGACACCACTTCTCCAGATAAGGCACACATTTCAGCACGACAACGACCCAAAACACACAGCAAAAGTGGTGAAGAAATGCTTAGCAGACAAAAAAATTAACGTTTTGCAGTGGCCCAGAGTCCTGACTTAAATCCAATTGAGAATCTGTGGAGGGAGCTAAAGATCAGGGTGATGGCAAGGAGACCATCCAACCTGAAAGAGTTGGAGCTCATCGCTAAAGATGAATGGGCAAAAATACTAGTGGAGACATGCAAAAAGCTGGTCAGCAATTATAGAAAGCATTTGATTGCTGTAATAGCCAATAAAGGCTTTTCTATTGATTATTGAGAAAGGTGTGAATAATTTTGGACATCCTGCTTTTTTTTTCAAATGTAAATAAAAGACGAGTAATAATTTTTTCCACAATGATGCCTCTTGTACATCGTCTTATTATCTTCTGGGAGACGTCTGTGTAATTTCTGATAAAAAAAAAAAAAACTTGCTGGTTAATAAAAGTAACTTTAAGTCAGAATTTGCCAGGGGTATGAATAATTTTGGGCTTGACTGTACATGACATGACATGGATTTTATATTATTTTATAATGTTCCATGAGGTTTACTTATAATGTTAATAACATTTTTTTGCACAGAAAAAAAAGTGGAACAATTATTATTTTCAATCCTCATTCTGACCAATCCTCATGTCTAAAACGACCTGTTTTAAGGGACATGGCCTTTAAGACTTCTCAATAATTGGTCACTGTTATGATTGGCTAACGTCATTGCATAGGAAACAGCATCAACGCCCCCTCGCTATTGCACATGAGTGTTTTAACAACGTGATCAACAAAAAAAATTGGTAATTTCCAGACAAAGCATTATGAAATCATTTATTTACAGTTTGTGATACAGCTGCATTCAGATCTAGTAACATCTTTCAACAAATGTTCTTTGTGATTTCTCCATGACACTGTGCCTTGTTTACAAAACAACATGTTTCGAAGTCCGAACAGTCGTTTTAAGGTATAAAACTTGCAGAGTGGCACAAAGACCTCTTAAAAGACAAATTATCAATGCAAATTTGATTTCTCATGTCACGACCCCTTTAAAATAAATGGAATAAAATAAACATTCAATAAGACAGTCAACCATTAAGAATACTCTCTCTTTTCTCCTTATAGTCTCATTCTCTGAAATTGCAATTCTGGCAATAGCTGTGGGTGGATCCATTGGCATCGTTCTCCTGATCCTCATCATTTATATTGTTGTGCGTGTATTCCGGAGACATGACGATGACATGGGCATTGAGATGGAGAACCACAAATCAAAGGATCAGGTGCTGTGAGAAAGAATTGCTGACTCAGGTTTTAGTGAGTCTGTGCTATAGTTTTCTGTCTGCACTAACCCATTTTTAACTACATTATATACACAGCATGTTTTGCTACATAATTTTCTAGATTTTTTTCATCTGGCAAATTGATCAGTAGACACTTACTTTCTTCTACTGATAATTTTACAGAGATACGTTTTTAGTTATCATAACCTATTTTTTATCTTTGACTTTTTAATGTATGAAACCTTAAGGTGAGGTACATTTTTATACATAAAGTGAAATACTTCATTCTGTGTTTGTTGCACTGCTTTATGGCACTTTGCACAGTCACACCTATATGATCTGCATATACTCTATGCATATGTGCTATTGTGCATGTTTGCATCTATGATCGCGTGTGTTTCTGTACATACATTATATGTGGTTCACAAACTTGTGCAGCAAAAAAAAAAAAAGCTATCCATTTAAAAGAGCAATATAATTTCTAAAACCAGTATCAAATTTTGTAAATATGTAGCATGGATGGAATCAGAAAAACTGCACAAAAAATATTGAACAAATGGTGTAACTTATTCTTTGTACTGCCCATCTTTTAGCATAAACCTCAAATCTTCAGTGTTCTGGGACTCTATGTTCTTAAATATTGTAAATTAGGAATTTGCTGTTTAGAAAATATCTTTTAATACTGTAATTTTTACTGTAATGTTAATCTCAAATTATTTTAGTTTTCTTGCATTTTTTCAAGTATTGTTGCATTTTACAAATATGACACCTTTTAAAAGTAAAAAAAAAAGTGTTTTTCAAAAGATTGTTTGTGGATGTTATGTTCTTTTTGAATTTTTAGCAAGGTAAAACTTGTTTCAAAAGCCATTTTCTGACTTCTATCCCCACTGAGTCTGATTGTATGCCAGTTTATGTAGGACTTCTTTTGCAAGGGTTAAATTCTAACTTAAATTATACTATCCTAGTATTGGTTGTGATTTCATGAAATTGCCAAATTTTATAACTAGTATTGTGCTTATTCAAAGGAGAGGTTATTTAGTCATTGTAACAACACACAAATAAGAATGCTGTGAAAAAATATATAGCAAACGTGTGTGTATATGTTATATTATATATATAAGACATTTTGCTGCAGAGAACAAAAGTTTGTGAAAACAATTCAACAAAGGCATCAGTACACTATTAGAGAAAGTTTAAGTGAGTAATTCTTGGAACGTAAGTTGATGAACAATGGAGAAAAATTGAATTGGCTAAAACGTCCATGTTCAAAATTATCCAACCACCAAAAGTCAAATTTGGTGCAGAATCGTTTATTCTTTAAAACCACAAATAAACGCTGATTGGAAGTGCTTAGAAGCTTCTGTCACCTCTACTGCAATCTTGGCCCATTCCTCACCTGAAAAAGCTATCAGATCACTGATAATCTTTGATTTTCACTTTGCCACTGCTTTCATCAAATTCAACCAAATATTTTCAATGAGAATTAAATCTGCAGACTGAACAGGACACTCAAGAACATTCTATGACTGATCCCTGAACCAAGCATAAGTAGATTTGAATGTTTACTTTGGGATGATTGTCCTGCAGGAAAGTCCGTTGATCATTAGCTTCATTCTTTGTACAATTCTTGCCAAAATGGCCTGGTACTTTAAAGAATTCATGATGTTCTTGATACAGTTATGATTTCCACTTCCTGCAACAGGAAACACTGATAAAAACACCCCATAACAGGACTGATCCACCTCCATGTTTGACTGTGGAGATGGTGTTCTTCTGCTTATAAGCTTTGCCTTTTTTGCACCAGACATACTGCTGATCCATGGGTTCAAAAAGTTCCAGTTTGGTCACATCACTTCATAAAACATTCTTCCAGAACTCCACAGGTCTTTCCAAATTAATTTTAGCATGTTCAAGTCGGCCTTTTTGTTCTTCTTGGTCAAGAGTGCCATTCGGCCAGATGCCTCAACATGAAGGCAATACGTGTCTAATGTTTTTCTTATACACTGCATTGAATAGTTTTTTCCTCCTTTTGTCGGGTCATCTTGCAAGTCTTTGGCTGTACATTGCAGGATGTTCCTCATTTGTTCTGATCAAACATTTTATAATATTGTGCTTTTTTTGTTCAACACCCTCAAACATTGAATAGGGGTTGAATAATTATGACAATCCTAGAAGTCAAAAATATTACATTATATATTGACATTATCACTTTTAATATGCCAGTAAACTGTTATAGATGCAATTTTGTCCTGGATCTTCAAAAAAGCTTGTATTTGTAAAGTACTTTAGTCTCTGGGGGCTTGAATAAATTTAATTGCAGCTGTACATACATACATACATACAAACACACACAGGTATACAGTATATATGATGGTGAATGAAAAAGCACCCTCTGGTGGCTGTAAACTCTGTTGTAAAATAGTGATAACATGAGTTAGAGTTTCAGACTGAGATCCTCCTCCCTCAAACGGACGGACATTGCACAGGCTCCTTTGTCAAATGTGGCTTTAATTAGAAAATAAATGTGTGTTTATTATTATAGCAAAACTTGGCACACTGAGAGGATGTAGATTAAAAGCATGTGTTTGAGAGACATAGAGACAAGACACAGTATATCACTGCTTATGTTACATTACATTGTTTTGAGGTCAATCATGAGTCTGTTTATTATAAACACATGCTGTGTTCTTCTGATGCTCTCTCTCTCTCTCTCTCTGTGTGTGTGTGTGTGTGTGTGTGTGTGTGTGTGTGTGTGTTGTACTAAGATGGATGAGGGACTTCTGAGTCCTAGACTTAAAAGGAGTAATTGAATTTATAGATTTTCAATTGTTTCAACCAAATAGAGAACCTGACTTCCTGTACATGAGTGAGTGAGTGTGTGTGCATGGGTGTTTGTGTGTGTGTGTGTGTGTGTGTGTGTGTGTGTGTTTGCTCACTCACTGCGGTATACCAGAGAGTGCTGAAAGAGGCTCGTCCCCTGCCAGACTCTTTGCTGCACCAGCAGAGGACACCTCTCTCTGTGAGTGTGTGTGTGTGTGTGTCTGATGAGAAAGAAATGCAGCATTGGTGGGAACTGGTCCAGAAAAGCAGAAAAAACCCTCGCCACATTCAGTGCAGCACAGCGCTGCAGAGCAGCCTCAAAACAGAGCTTAAAACTCCAAACTGCAGCCCTCATCCCACAAACGCACACACATACTCCTGCTCTGTCCCAGTGTCTTCATCTGTGTTGTTATCAGCATGGATATTTGACGCCTTACTTTTCGATTCTGTATATGGATACTTGAAGTGACCTGTGGAGTGACACACAATACTTTGTAGAAAACTATTTTAATCAACATTTTTGCTATTTTTTAAAAATAATTATGTGTTGTTTTATGAGCTCATTTTATTTAAGAGAATACATTAAAATATTTCTGAATATATTTGTCCTAGTTTGAAATGGCTTATTTTCATATTATTTTAATATTTGCAGCATGCATATTTAAAATGAAGGGTTAAAAAGGAAACTGGTTAAAACTGTATATAATTTTCCATTAAAAAAAGTAAACTTCAAATCCTTAATCTAAAAAACCTTAAATTTAATCTTCTCTCAGTCTAAAAATATGAAACACTCACCTAACTTTAGGAGCCAATTCTCTTTTTTAACTAGTTGCTTATTAGCTTGCATATTACTAGCATACTGGCTGTTTGTTAGTACTTATAAAGCACATATTATATTAGCAAGTGTTCCACAGACTTGAATGACTTGAAAGTGAGTAAGTCATGACTAACTATCCCTTTTAAGAAAGATTTAGTCATGGTGTCTAAATGTTTTACAGCATTTGTATCAGCCAGTGGTAGATTTTTCTTGGCAGAACAGAAACATTATTGCAGAACTTGAGTATGGAGTTCACAATGTAATGCTGCAACATCATTCTGCTATTCATGTCCATATGGGGATGATGCAGTAAGCATCCGTGTGGTTTACAGTCCTCGTTCGAGGGATTTAAACAAGGGCCTGTTTTGAGAAAAGAGGATGTGTTAGACAGAGCAGTATCTAGAGGCAACAGAGAACTAGATATGATAGAGCAATAAGAAATGCAGGAGATACAAGACAAAAACTCCCAATCGGTCTCTAATGCAGTAAGGGATTTAAAGAAAGAAAGAAAGAAAGGCCAGAACTTATTGTAATAAAATTAATTTGAACTGTTTGCAAATAATATTTTTGAGCAAAAACAACAATAAATAAATGTAAAAAAAAAAAAAGCTTAAATACTGAAGATGTATTTGCAAATAATATTTTTGTCAGGACCACTATCGTCAGAGTTGATTGACCGTTAGCATACAGTTTGGATTGGCTTTATGGTTCTGTTCTGGGCTCCTCCTTGTACATCCATGCAGCCAAGCATGGATAAAAGCAGGGAGAGCAGCAATAACCCCCTAGGGTGAACAGAATAGAACCAACATAAATGTATTGCAGATATCATTAATGTTCAATAATTTAATGTACACATTTTAGAAATTAACCTGCTTCAAAGGAGAATCAGAAGGCCGAATCCTGACTGGACGAGAGGTGGAGCTGGGGATGGAGAAGGCTAGTTAGCTATTGAGCAATGCGAAAGCTGCTGATAACACTTATTAATGCCTTATTCTGCAAGACCATATTCTAGATCCCTTAACCTAACCCCACACTGTAAAAATTTGCGTTAGATTTTACAGTAAAAGACTGTAAAAATGCTACATTAAAAAACTCTTAATTGGTTAACAGTACGTTTCTAAACTATATATGGTACATAACTGTTATTACATTGAATGTAAATTTACAATAAAATACTGTTAAAATCATGATTTTTGGAAGTGAAAAAGTCATTTGCTGTAAACTGTAACTGTAAATTGACATTCCCAGAATTCCCGGCATGACACTTCACATTATTTTGTTGAAATAATTGTTTCTTCTTACTTTTTCTTATCAGATGTGTACATTAGGGTTTTATCTGACATCTAATGTTGTTAAATGAATGTTTCTTGCATTGTTTTAGTATCATGCATGTATTACAATGATGGTGTTTAGTATTTCATTGAATGACACTGTGCACCTTCTATATATACAGTAAGTATTTCCCCCCTCAGCTTGTGGAAAAAGCTTTTTGTGGTGAGCTCTGGTTCATCATGCGACATTTTCATTACCACCTATTTTTGGTGGTTATCAGTGTACAAAACAGATATTAGTGCTTCAGTTGGTTAGTGTGTTATCATTATATCAGTTAATGAAATATGTTTTTTACTGTAAATTTAAGACTATAAAACCTAAAATATATTTTATGTTATCATATTTTTTACGGTAAAGTTCTGGCAACCACAGCTGCCTGTATTTTACCATAAATGTCACTTTTTTTTCCTTTTTTTTTTTTCCTTTTTTTTTTTTTAGTTTAGTGTTTTTTATAGTTGAGATCAAAAGTTTACATCCCCCTTCCAGAATCAGTTAATTATGATGTTATTCATTTTACCAAAATAAGAGGGATTATACCAAATATATGTTATTTTTTATTTAGTACTGACCTAAATAAGATATTTCACATAAAAAATGTTTACATATAGTCCGCAAGAGAAAATAATAGTTGAATTTATAAAAATGGCCCCGTTCAAAAGTTTACATCCCTTTGATTTTTAATACTCTGTTGTTACCTAAATGATCCACAGCTGTGTTTTGTTTTGTTCTTTTGTTTGTTTAGTGATAGTTGTTCAAGTGTATGTTGTTTGTCCTGAACAGTTAAACTGTCTGCTGTTCTTCAGAAAAATCCTTTAGGTCCCACAAATTCTTTGGTTTTTCAGCATATTTGTGTATTTGAACACTTTCCAACAATGACTGTATGATTTTTGAGATCCATCTTTTCACACTGAGGACAACTGAGGGACTCATATGCAACTATTACAGAAGGTTCAAATGCTCACTGATGCTTCAGAAGGAAAAACAATGCATTAAGAGCCAGGGGGTGACATTTTTTTTAACAGAATGGAGATGTATATTTTTGTTATTTTGCCTATATTTTTCATTTAATACTGCCCTGCAGAGGCCACAGAAGACAAAATAAGTTAAATAAGATATTTAAATTCAATCTTTAAGTTCAAAAGTTTTCACCCCTGGCTCTTATTGCACCATTTTTCCTTCTGGAACATCAGTGAGCATTTTAACCTTCTGTATTAGTTGCATATAAGTCCCTCAGTTGTCCTCAGTGTGAAAAGATTTATCTCAAAATCATACAGTCATTGTTGGAAAGGGTTCATATATACAAAAATGTAGGAAAACCAAAGAATTTGTGGGACCACAAAGAATTTTTCTGAAAAACAGCAGGCGGTTTAACTGTCCAGGACAAATATGAACAACTACGACTAAACGACTAAGCTGTGGATCATTCAAGAAAGAACACAGTATTAAGAATCAAGGGTATGTAAACTTTTGAACAGGGTCATTTTTTAATGAATTCAACTATTATTTTCTCTTGTGGACTATATGTAAACATATTGTATGTGAAATATATGTAATATGTAATATATGTAAAATGACATTTTGCAGATTCTGAAAGGGGAATGTAAACTTTTGACCTCAACTGTACAGTGCATACCTAAATTTAACAACTACCATACTACCATACTGACAAAAATATAAGTTTTATTTAGAGACCAAAAGGGTGCAAAAAAAAAAAAAAAACATTTTGTTGAGTTGTAACCTATTTGATTAAAAATGGCAAAATATGACCAAAAAAAATTAGTAGATTGCATCACTGGATATTACTGACACACTATTGTTAGTGCAGCTGCAATTTAATGTTTACCTACTGCAATCTTACATTGCTCTCTTTTACCATTAAAATGAAAGTGTCGTGCTGAAATTAATGTTCAGTTTCCATGAACAGTAAAGCCTTTGTGAGCAATAAAGACTTTTTTTTGATTTGATTAACCATCTCAATAATTTTGACGTTAACAAGCGCTGTTAGACTCCTGAGGCAGATCAGCTTAGCTAATTTGTAAAAACTTTTAAGCTAAATATAAAAAACTTTTTGACATCCTAACAACAAATGACCCTGGTGACAGATATTTTTAATAACTAAGATATTTTAATATTTAAATAACTGTTAATTGGTCTTTTGTTTAGCATTAAAACAAAAGAAAAACCATTGTATACTCATCATGGTTTCTTGTTCCTGTGATTAACCAATAAATACAAATGTAGCTCTTCACACCCATTTATAGCACATCCTAGTTTACATATAGATTACTAAGAGTCACACAAATTCCCAAGTACAGAAAGTCTCTGGGTTTCGGATGACAATTGCCCTGATCCAGGAAAACCTGACTCTGCTGGTGCAGCCTATTATCAATACCAGAGGGGGTGGGGTTGAGAAATGCAGAGTCATAGGAAACTCAATTCTGCCAATCTATCATGGATGTGTGAGAGAGGGACACAGACACATATTCAAAGTCACAGTCACTTTGCAGACGAACACACACATGTGCAGTCTGCCCATATTCATTCATGTGCTTTCCACAGTGAGGGACAGTGACGCATGTCACTCTTGCTGATAGGGGTCAAATGAACTCTCGTCACCCTGTCATTGTTAATCGATGTGTATCCCAGCAGTTGAGGTGCTGGCGGACCCCTCGTGTTTCTTTCCGGAGCTGTCCTCCCTGTTGCCTCTCTAAAAACTGCAATGCAGAAGAGACTCCGGACCCCAAATAACACCGCCTAACAACCTGAACCCACATTTACAGCTCAGAGAGAGAAAGGAGGAGGGAGAAAAGGAGCAGAGATAGAAGGGGCGAGAGGAAGGAAGGGGGGGACAGGCAGTCAGCCAAGGAGGGGAAAAGTTGAGTGTGAGCCAGATTTTAGCCGATTTTTTAGAGAGAGAGAGAGAGAGAGAGAGAGAGAGAGAGAGAGAGAAAGGGGGGGGGGGGGCTGCTGTTGAACAGACTAGCTGCAGTTGTCCCCAGACCTCCGCTGCTTCAATGCTCATCAGTTCTGTTTTACCGGCTGGATTGCGCGTGTCCCTCAAAAGGTGTGTCGGTGAGAGTGTATGTATGTGTGTGTGTCAGAGGGTGTTTGTGTGCGTGTCTGAGCAGCATTGGGACCAAAGCACTGCGGATTTGTGTGCAGCATATTCTGTGGACTGATGCCCTCTGCTTCTTCAAACAGGACATACAGATTTACCTGCTCAACAGAGGTACGGCACAGAAACGCACACACGCTGACTCAACCAGACACAGAATCACGCAGCTCTTCAGTCATTTGCAAACATTTTGGATAGTCTTTCATAGTCAGAAATGTGTATATATATTATAAGGCTCAATAAAGGACTTCATGCACATATACAAAAGTTCACTGTAACTGCATTCAGAACCAAGATATGTGAGATGCTTTGTGCTTCTTTGTGGTTGTAATATGTATGTGTGTGTGTGTGTGTATATACATATATACATGTATACATGTATTTTATTAATGTAATTTAACAAATGTAAATAACAATGACGTCAGTTAGGTAAAATTAGACCAAATTGATAAATGTACTAAAATTATAATAAAAGAAAAACAAATGAATAAATATATGTATTTTATTAATATAATTTAACAAATGTAAATAACCAAATTAATAAATATATATATAATATAATATATATATAATATATATAATAATAATAATGAAAGAAAAACAAATTAATAAATACTATATTTATATAGTGTTAATATTATTCATTATTACGTTATTTTATGTTTCTCTTTTTTTAAAAAAAACATTTATGTATGTTTATTAATTTGCATGCATACTGTAGACACTTTTATCCAAAGCAGCTTACAGTAAATTGCTTCCAAACTTGCTGATGTAAGTGGATTCTGTCAGCTGATCTTAATTGGTGAGGTTATAATAGATATAGTTATAGCTATAGTGGGATCACTTTTTTAATAGAAGGATTTGTACTTGATTCTTGCTGCCCTCCTGTTCAAATCTTCCTTTTTCCACAGGTCAGAGGGCACCCGAACAACCAAAAAAACTGAGCCTGATGGAGTTCTAGAAACTTCATCTTCCCAGTTGGGCAGATCCTTGTGCTTCCAGATCTCTTGAGACCCGGACTGGCCTTTGACAGAAGGAATCTTATGTTTGATGTTAGGAACTGCAAGCATAGATTGATCTAGTGCACAACTGGTGAGAAGCGTATTGGAGTCTTTGCCACCCAGGCAGTGTCTTGAGAAACAAAGACTTCTGGGAAACTGACAAAACTGAACGTGAACCGCTGAGGAAGGCAGGTGCACGTAACCAAAAGAAAGGAGAAGAAAGTGAAGTGCAGGATGGAGACACAGAGCAGAGGTCGTCTGACAGGAGGTGGCAGTGGTGGCGGCGGCTTGACCTCAGAAAGAACTGTGTCCTGTCTTGTTCTTACTCTCGTCATTGGTAAGATTCTCCTCTACCTTCTTTTACTGAAAACATGCTGTTGTCATAAACTTTGAAATTACAACAGACCAGATAAATTGCTGTTCTTGATAGAAAGAGTATATGTTGTTTACTGCAATTTTTTTACTAATATTTCATATTGAAAATTCATATTGAAAGCAGTGGGCTTGCAAAGTCTATGCAGTTCTCTGATGTCCTAAATACAGACACACACAGATCCTGCTCCTAATGTTGCATTGCAGAGAAGCTGTAGAATAAAGTGTCAAAGTCAGCATTAGTTTAGTGGCTCAAATGTCTGGGACGTGTTTGCCCCTGAAAACAGAACTAAGCACAGGAAACTGGTCAGAGTTATAATTTGCTCATTCTCACGTTCAAATCTGACTCAAAACTTTCTTCCTGATCATGTACAAATGTTTACATTAATTAATTTCATTAAGCAAAGTGTTTCATCATTTAAGTTTGGCCTTGCATATCACTTGCAAATCAAGCTGTATATGTCGTTGAATAGGACATGGTTTTAGGAAATATTTCTTGCTTGTAGTTTGCTAATTTTTTTGTCAGTTATGGTGGCATATTTTGTTTGTGAATGAGAGACAGAGAATTAGGTGTGTGAGAGCTGTGTACAGGGCGTCTCGTGCTGCTCTAGTCTAGATAACATATTTTGGATCACCGCTAATGCAAGATGAGTACTTACAGTAATGTAAGGAATTTTGTTTCATGGCTGGCAAAGGGAAGTATCTTTACTTGTGCTGAGTTAATCACAGATTTTTAAGAAAGCTGAGATGAAAGATAAAAGGCTGGAGATGCCATTAAATAAGCTCTAGAATCAAGCATGTCTGGAAATCATGACTGTGTGAGGTGAGCTTGCTTAAGTCTCTGAAATATTTTTCATCATAGTTTCATCTTGGGTTTGTTATCTACACTCATTTTTTACAGTAACTGTATTGTATACTAAATCTAAATATTGAAATGTGTGCCTGTTTTTATTTATTTTCTTTCTTTACCTTATCTCCTAAGGTATTTTGGGAGATACATTACTGAGAATCATTAAGTCTCATGAGGCTTTTTTCTCATTGATTTTTGTGCAATTAAATGATTCTCTGGGGTAAAGCAGCAGACTACGTTTGTGTAAGAGAAGCACAATGTCTCTTAGAGAACATGATGACAAGCATGTTGATTAAATCAACATTGAGTACACGGTGTTTCCACAACCACTCGTTTCCTGGTTTAAAATATCTCTTATGAAAGGATACAGTTGATTGGTAGGACCTCTTCACTGCTCATGTAACGTCTCCTGACAAGTTACACAGCTGTGTAAACTCAGCACTCTCACGCCGGCACGTGTTCATTCTGTCACATTGCGTGCCAAGCAAACTTCTAGAGCCCAGGTGTGTATGTAAGGTCACCCCAGCCTGCTTATTTCTCATCTATGGTACATACAGTATGTAAAATGCGTGTATGTTATATATTCTATATATAATATGTATATGAACTTTCAATATCCAGACAATCAGTTTCACTTGCAAAATTGCATTCATGTACAATATCAACAAATTGACTGTCACAGTGAAACAAGAAAACATGTATAATTATGTCACTCATTAAATTGTGTCTCTCATGCGTTTCACAGTAATAGAAGACCATAAAAGTAATAGTAAACACCAAGAACAGAGAAAGTTAAATATAGATGACTAAAAAATGCTATGCACATGAAACAGTATCTCTGTAGAACCACATCTGAAATGTGAAAGCTGTTATATGAACCTTGAACTACACCCTGACATATTCAAACTCCATAATCAGCTGTTTTCTGCATGGTAGAAAACACCTCGAAGTTTAATGCATGATTCTGGGTGCTGAAATGAACACTGAGCAAACCACTTAAAGTTAATATATGAAGAGTTTATTTGCAAAAAAAAAAAAAAAAAAAAAAAAAAAATTTGTTCAAAAATCATGTTTTTTTATGATGTTATCATGTGTTTGTGTTAGTTAGCTGTATTTTTTTAATTATATTTTACGTAATCAAAATACCCTGACTGCAGTTTGATTGAGTTTGATTGAGATTAATTGGAATACACAATAAAAAAACATGATTTTTGAAAATTGTTAAAACTGAGTTTTTAGTTGCAAATCAGTTGCAAATTAACTCTTCATTTGTGACCCTGGACCACAAAACCAGTCATAAGGGTACATTTTTTTAAATTGACCTTCATACATCATCTGAAAGCTGAATAAATAAGCTCTTCATTGATGTATGGTTTGTTAGGATAGGACAATGTTTGGCTGGAGAGGAATCTGAGGTTGCAAAAAAAATAAATATTGAGAAATCGCCTTTAAAGTTGTTAAAGTTCTTAGCAATGCATATTACTAATCAAAAATTAAGTTTTAATATATTTACGGTAGGAAATTTACAATATCTTTATGGAACATAATCTTAATATCCTAATGATTTTTGTCATAAAAGAAAAATCGATAATTTTGACCTATACAATGTATTGTTGGCTGGCCTCAGATATAGCACATGTACGTCTGCAAGATGTCCGTTAAAGATCACTTGATCTGGAAAGCATCTAATGTGTACAAATCTCTGGCAGACATCTGTAAGATGTCAGTTTTTACATACATTCTAAATCATAAACATCTTAAAGACATCTAATAGACGTCTATCTGACAACTGATAGGAAATGTCCTATAGACATATTGTCATACCTGTGCTGTCAGAGGGTTTTGTGGTCCAGTGTCACATATGTTCTCCAAAGGCTAGCAACACACCATGTAGTATACAACAGGTAAAATAATGAGGTGTGGCATAGTAGATCAAACTCTGGGCTAGTAACGAGAAGGTTGTGGGGCAAAGCCTCTTATGATTCATGAGAAAACTGCAACATCATTTTTATGTGAGAAAGCAAGAGAGAATAAATGGAAACAGGTGCATATACATATATTTTGTACATTGTATATGTGTGTGTGTGTGTGTGTGTGTGTGTGTGTGTGTGTGTGTGTGTGTGTGTGTGTGTGTGTGTGTGTGTGTGTGTGTGTGTGTGTGTGTGTACCTGGTATTCATCACGTTGTGGGGACCAAATGTCCCCACAAGGATAGGAATATCAGTAGATTTTGACCTTGTGGGGACATTTCTCAGGTCCCCATGAGGAAACAGGCTTATAAATCATGCACAATGAGTTTTTTTGATGAAGTAAAAGTGTGCACAATCTCCTGTGAGGGCTAGGTTTAGGTGTAGGGTGGTGTAGGGCGATAGAAAGTACGGTTTGTACAGTATAAAAACCATTACGCCTATGGAATGTCCCCATAAAACATGTAAACCCAACGTGTGTGTGTGTGTGTGTGTGTGTGTGTGTGTGTGTGTGTGTGTGTGTGTGTGTGTGTGTGTGTGTGTGTGTGTGTGTGTGTGTGTTGTGTTGTGTATTTGTGCATAGCCTTTGTCAGTTTTTAGATCTCAATGACCTTTGATAGATGTTCTTCTCTTTTCAGGTTTTGAAACTGATTACACGTCTAGGAACATTTTGTCTCATCTGCTTTCTTTTGCTGTTTCAGGCGTGTGTTGCATTCATGCTCTGGAGATGAATACTGGTAAGATTCCATTTCTAGAAGCCGTGAACGGCAGCACAGTCCTTCTGCCCTGCACCTATGCCAGCTGTATTGGGATCACTAACCTCTACTTCAAATGGGAGTTCAATGATAATGGCACCATGCAGAAGGTAACAGATATTCAGTTTAATAAACATAGCTGAGTCAAATACTTTATTCCACTAATGTACATAAAATAAGGCGAATATGCAGATATAATGGTACTATTGAAAGTTATTTGCAAACAGAATAGAATAGAATGGATATTACCACATAAACATTTCATATAGGCCTACTATCCAACAAACTGTAGTCTATTGGGGGATCAAAAGTCTGAGACCACATTGAAAACTCGGGATTTAAAATCTAATTTAAATATCTAGATAAAGTTTTTGTATTTCTTTGTTAAAATGTATATGTGCTATTTTGGTTACTATCAAATAAGTGAATTTGCGCATTGGTCACGTAAACTCCTTTAGTCAGACGGTCGTATGTTCGCGCCATCCAGCGGTCAGACATTAATCTGGCGCACTCGCTGTTATACAAACGCACCTGGCGCCATCTTGCGTCTTAGTTGTCGATTGTAACAACAATACAATGACTTCGGAAGATTTCACTGATGATATGTAGGTAAAATTACAAAATATTTTCATTTAGTATTTCATGTAAGCTTATTTGATAAGCAGCTAGGGTTGCCACCCGTCCCTTAAAATACGGAATCGTCCCGTATTTGAGAATGAAATTGCGCGTTGATTTTAAGTGTACGCGCATATTACAGTGATTACGGTAGTTTCAGAAACAACACAGAGAGAACGCCTTGCAGAGCGCTTTTCATTTAGACGCCCAGGACTGAGAGATAATACTACAAAGTGCTCGTGAATTTTTACTTACTTATTTGCATTTCAGCTTTAATATCCGTTTATTTATTGGTGTAATTTTCTTTTCTGAGAAATGGGACGTTATTAGACTTTAAGAGTCTAATAAGTAGAAGAAAAAAAAAACAATGATCTGTTCTTATTCAGGAAGGCCCATATTATATGCAAAACTCATATGAAACCTTTTTTAATGCAGCATTTTTTGAGATATGGGACATTATTACATTTTAACGGGATAGACCCCATTTCTAAAAAGTAGAAAAAAAAAACCAATGATCAGTTCTTATTCAGGACGTCCCATATTACTGCAGCATTTTTTAGATGACCCCCCCACCCCCACCCCCCCAGAATGCGTCCCTTATTTTTGGGTATTAAAAGTGGTAACCCTATAAGCAGCCGTATAATAAACTGGATAATATACAATACCCTTCACGCATCCGAATCACGTCCTCGAAGTTTATTTTTACGATAATTAACTACTCAGTGTGTATTGACATATTTAACGTGTTCATTTATACATGATGATCAGGATGTAGCAGGAGATTTTCACACAGTATTTAGCTTTTATTTACTTAGGACAACATCCAAAACAATTTTAAAATGAGTTACTGTTGCTAAGTCTAACATTGATTGGGTGGAATATAAATAGAAACCCTTACTTTATCTTGAGCTGGTTTTGTATGCCTCCAAGGGCACTTGAAGTGAAAGGGGAGCAGTTCTTACAAATCATTCCATTGACTTGATATTGTTTCTCAGTGTCATATTCTCTGCAGCACATTGCGAATGTCCTTTCAAGTATCAAAGATGGTAACAAAGATACATCATCACTACAGTCTTAAGAGTCAAGGAGAACAGTCAAGAGTTAAGGATACTGTAAAATAGACTGATAATTTAAGATTTAAATTTGCACTACTGACAGTCTTAAAGACAAAAAAAAAAAACATGTGACCACAAAATCAGTCATGAGATTTATACAGCTGAATAAATATAGCTTTCCATTGATGTATGGTTTATTAATATTTGGCTGAGATACAACCATTTGAAAATCTGGAATCTGAGGGTGCAAAAAAATATTGAGAAAATCACCTTTAAAGTTGTCCAAATGGACAGAAAAGAAAAATCTATAATTTTAACCTATACATTGTATTTTTGGCTATTACTGCAAATATAACTGTGCTACTTAAGACTGGTTTTGTGGTCCAGAGTCACATATCTTGAACCAGTGTTAGTTGAACTTTACACATATGCTCAGTTTAACATTAATAACTGAGCGTTCTGTTTCAGGTGGCTGATTCTGTAATTCCAACGGATCATGTGGAGCCAAATAAAGTGAACGTTTACCGTGAGAGGGTGGAGTATGTTGGTTCCAGTAAAGAAAATAACATCTCCATCCTGCTTTGGAATGTAACATTTGAGGATGCAGGCGTCTACACCTGCTTCGGCAAAAACCCCAAAGAGAAGGGCAGGAATCACAGCGCCTTTTTTACTCTATATGTAGTAGAGGAACGTAAGTGTTGCAGGGGGGAAAGAGAGGGAGTTACAGAGAGAGATACAGAGAGAGAATAATACCTCAATGTCACATGTCAAGGTCATTATTAAAATAACTCTCTTTGCTTTTTTCTCCTCTCTCATTCCCTTTTGTTGTATTCTCTGACTACCCTATTCTCAGTAAGGGTGGTTGATAACACACTCACCATCATCATTGCCTCCTGTGTTGGCGGATTCATCGCTTCATTAATGGCCTTCATGTTGCTAAAGAACTTCACTCTGTTCGTTCTCGCAAAGATTGAGGAAAAAAAGTGAGTTGATGGCAACCTTTAATATGTCCACATAAACATACATTAGACTAGAAAAAATCTGTAATTACAGATTTAAATAAATGTAAAGTAATTGATTTAAAAATGAACATGTGTTAGTAGTAGCATGTATTATATATATAAATATGGTCTATATAAGATCTCCCTCTCATTGTGCCCATTTCTTTCCATGTTTTTTCAGTAAGGAGTGCCTTGTCACCTCCTCAGGGATTGATAACACAGAAAACGGTCTGTCGGGCTCCAAATCTACACCAAAGAAAGCATGACAGCGTGCAACCAAACAGTCTCACATGCACGTGAAAACACAGATCAGCCATCATGCTGTGCCCTCTCTGTTAATTTACATCCGTGTTTACAAATGCTATACTTCTGTTTTTATGATACAGAGCAATGATAGTAGTAAACAAGTTTTGAAGATTTTCATTCATAACCTTTTCATGGATGTTATTCACTCGACTCATTTTAAACATTTCGTTAAAGCATAAACACGGATATGAATAAAAAGAGGGGCATAATGTATTTCTGCATATATTTCAATTTATATATGCATTTAAATATGCACCACACATGCAGCCTCACGCACTTTAGTTTCTTGGCCCACACTGAATCTGTGGGCTTTATTTAATCTTATGATAGAAAAATGAAATATTTTCTTCAACAATGCTTGAGACAGGGATAAATGTAGCTATGCTATTCATTTAGTTAATTGAACTGGACTGTAAAACTGTGAAAGGCCCATGGCCTCACATGTACTCTAGGTGCCTGACTAAAATAGTTGTGAAAGGAGTAGGTTTATTGTGTGTAAAAAGGTTTATTGTTTTGTTTGTTAAATGGCCATCGAAAGATCATGCAACAGGGAAATGTGTTTAGAGAGACACTAGTGATTTTCATTGTTTCACTGACAGAGACAGACTCTCATAGCTGGTTAATGAAACTGCATGTTTTAATGCAGTGCCTCTGAATATAGCAAAAAATTTTAAAAAAAAATACAAAAACCAGCAGAACTCTGATTGTAATAAGCATGAAGGGAGAATTAGGCCTTATTTGAACAGTCTTGAGTCCAGTTCAAAATAAACCTCATTACCGTTTTTGCTTGAAAATGAAACACAGGTGCCTGTTAATGCTTCTGTCGCCACCTTTTGGCGAGGATGACTGAATCAATGCAGAACATTACAATGCAAAAAAATAAAAAAAAGAATAAAAACAGAATACGCTGCAAAATAGCAAAAGCCACCAAACAGTTAGTAAATACAAGCTAATGAATGATAAATGACAATCTGTAGAAATCAGTATCCTCTTAGAGAAAACCCTGAATGAAACACTGAAAATGCTGCTTTAAATAATTTCCAATGCATTATAGCATGTGTTAAATGGCCAGAAGTTTTAGGAGTAAATGGCTGACTATAACAGTAGAAACATTATATGTAATGCTTTTTTATTGAAATATTGAAACAAAATTGTCACATATCTATCATCAGCTTTGAAACTAAAAATAGCTTGGTGAATTTCCATGTTGAACAAAATATGAATACCAAAAAGGGAAAAAAAATAATAATAATATAACCTTTCAATGCAAACAGACATACTGTGACCTGAAAAACATGCAACTCACCCTATGACATAATGAAAATGCAATATTTAAAGGCAATAAGCTCATCGTCATGCAGTCACGCAAAACAACTAACTAAATGAAACCGTATATATATCATGTAAATACAGATTTAATAATCGAGACATGACTGGATATAGGTCTCACAGGTTTTCAGAAGTTTAGCTAATAAGCATTTCAAACTTTCACTTGAAGGATTCAGGGAATTCAGTGGAGACAAAAGAAGGGACTGACATCAAACAGGTCTGGTGAGGTCTGATCAATTAGAAATTAAATAAGATGAATTAATTGATAAAATGAACCAATAATCTGTTATTAAAAGTACAGAGGTGCTGTGCAAAACTCTGACCAATAACAAATTATCCCGTCATATAAAAAGGATGTTACCTCTTTTAGTTCTATATATTATTTGGTGAGATATAGGATTTTAACCAAATTATCAAAAATATAGAAACAAATATATTGATCTGCTTTATAGAGCTCACCTATTGTTACTGAATACTTAAAAGAATTTTAAAGGCTGTTGAATTTTGCAATTATTAGTGAATTTTACTGTGAATCATGGGTGATGTTGGTCACGAAAGTCTTCCTTGAAAAAGCAGCTGGTTTTCAGTGCCAAAAGGAGTTAACTCCAAATGAACCATCTAGTCAGAGGTTGTGAAAGTTTATTGCTTGTAGATTTGTCAACTTTTATTTTGGATTTGTTCATTGTACCTATAGAGCACAAAAACTGTGTAGGAGAAATCTGGTAAATTTATACTGTATTTGGACCTGAAAAAAAAAATCTATAAGCAATGTATACTGTTTATCTAGTAACTCTCGTCTCATACCCCTATGTAACGCCACTAAATTTTCTATAGTGTCTGTTGGAACAACAATTATTTTGTTTATAGTAATTTTTTAACACTTGCTTTTATTTAACATTGTAAGGCTTTTGTTGAAATGATTGTAATTCTGTTTGTCAAAGGGTCACTTTAACAAACGATATGTCATTGATCCTTTTTTTTTTTTTTATAAATGATGTGATGGCACACAGGTCATGTAAGCAATATCCAGAGGGCATTTAGCATCTTTTAATAGGAGAAATATTGGAAAGGTACATTCATACATTTTCAAAGCACTTGTACTACCTCTTATATAGACAAGTTTGTCATATCATTGCTAAACTTGCCTTTAATATTTCTGCATTAATGTTTTTAAGATTGTGGACAGGCGAGGTTTTCTCAGGTCGTTCAGTGAAAGAGTTTGATATTCTGCTTGATACTGGGCTGTTGGATCATAGGGCTTTTAAATTAATGTTATCCTTCTAATAGTCTTCGCTTTATTACTGCACTATTTAATTAACACCATATCAGTTTTGGTTGAATTAGTCATTAGGCTTGGCCTAATTGTGGTAATCACATATTTTTCAACCAAATCACAGATTACAGATGACATTAGGAGAGAATGCAAAGGGTATGTTTCCACCATTATTAGATTTTTTTTTTTTTTAAAGAAAAAGTTGCAATTCTCTGTTAATGTTTTGGAACTGGAATTTGAAGCAAAAAGAACTCATGAACACCTATTTTATGTAGCCAAATACATAACTGTCTTGATATTGTGTATGTCTGTTCACACGACCTGTGATTCTAAACACTTGAAGTTTTCTGCAGTGCTGATGGCAGCTAACCTGTGGAAAACCAATAATAGAGGCGAAGCAATAATGGAGGATGTGGGAGAAATCTGTTAAGAGGTGGATTGCTGATTTGATTTTCTTCAGTTACTTTCAGTTTATCATTTAAATCACTCAGATGGATGGTGAAAATGAAAATGATAAACCCAAACTAGTTGCTTTTGAATAAATTTTAATCATAAATATACAACTTCTGTAAACTGTTCTCACAGTAATTTGCCTGCAAACTGTACAGTGTTGATAAAGCATCAGAGGTTTGTTTTCCCCTTGGATCAGATACATTCAGATGCTTTATGAACGCTGAGCTACAGCAGACTGTTGAGTCAAAAATGTAAGACCAAGGGGAATAAAGGCCTCAAGGACTCAAAAGTCCACAGAAACAAAAAGGTACACTGCCTTGGAGTACTTTTCGGAAAATTACAATTTTACATTAATCCTGATCAGTCCGTCTCAGCTGTCTTAGATGTTGTTTGACATCAGTCCCTGTAAAACTGAATGTAAAACATATGCTGTATCATAGATGCTCCACTCACAATCTAGAATTCTTGATTCCATTGTTTCCTGAAGCCAGTGTGCAGGCCTGTTATTCCCCATTGGACTGCACAGTCATGCATAATATATTTCTTTATTATGAGAAGCAACTAAAATAAAATGTTTTGGATAAAACAAATGTTGTGATGTGTGCTGGATAAGTAAATGCATCAAGTAATCGCTTTATTATATTATTTATTTTTTGCTTTCTAAATGCTTTTAGTAGAAAAGAAATTAAAACAGCTTTAATATCTTTACAATGGACATACAGTAGACTGGAAAACTGCCATAATGTGACTACAAAGACTATAAAAGCATGATGTTTTGACATAAAATGTCTAATTAAATATCAAATGATCTAGATTCTAGATTAAAGAACACCGATTTATTTGTTGTCTTTCCTCCTGTCATGAAAGCATGAAGTTACGCGTCCATGGTTCACCTTCTCATGGATGTCTCTGAAACATAATTAATCTTAATATTTTCTCTTATACAATTGTGTCCACAGTCATGTGAAACATACCTCCATTACAGTGTAGATCCAGTCGAGAAGTTGACTAACATCAGTGTAAACTCCAGGTTTTCCCTCTCGTGCACAGCCTACTCCCCAACTCACTACACCCATTAACTGCCAACGAGATGAAAGGTACACTAGCGGACCACCACTGTCCCCCTGAAAAAGAGAAAATACTTTAAAGAGACAGTACCATTTGGAAATTGTTTTTTTTTCTGGATACACAAACAATGATATACATATCTCTTCTGAAGAGGAGCCTGTATTTGATTTTTCATTTGTTGTTGTTACCTGACACGCATCTATGTTTCCTTCAAGGAATCCAGCACAAAGCATTCTGGGAGTTATTACAGGACCATAAACAGAGGGTTTGGAACACTCTGACCTGTCAATCAGCGGCACTGAAGCTTTCTGCAGCACAGAAGAAAGCTCACCTGCGTAAAATGAGAATGAGGAAATGCCAGAGACAAAACAATATAATAAGTGGAAAAAAGGTGGAGTGCTGATTTAAATGGGTATAAGTTCACAGTCCTGCCTAATTTGAGTTACCAGTTATACATTAAGCAACAAAGCTATTTTTTCTTACCTTTCTCCTTTAGCAATCCCCATCCAGTTACCACAAGCATCTCCTTCACAGACAGCTGGTGTGGAGGTAAACAAACTGGCAAGATAGATTCTAAGGATAGAAAATAGTTCTAGAGCCAATGACATTTATTTAGGCCTTTTGTTCCATGATAAACATTACAAGCCACTGACTCGACAAACTACTGACACTGCCTTTAATTCTTTTGAGAAGCCTCAATGTGTCATCATTCTAGCGTCCTACTACTCTAAAGCAGCATAGTTCACCCAAAAATGAAGATTCTGTCATTATTCACCCTCATGTCATAATACCTTCATTTATCTTCGGAACACAAAGATACTTTTGATGAAATCTGAGAGCTTTCTAACCCCCAATAGACAGCAATGCAACCGACACATTTAAGGCCCAGAAAGGTAGTAAGGACATCAATAAAATGGTCTATGTGACATCAGTGGTTCAATCATAATTTTATGAAGTTACGAGAATACTTTTTGTCCACAAAGAAAACAAAAATGGCTTTATCCAAAAATTTTTTTCCTTACACGTCAGTTTTCAATGTGCATTCATCTGCTTTATTTTTTCATCTTTTTGGCGTTCTCTATGAACCACCTTTGATTGAAAAAAGATCCACATGAGGGTGTATCCGTGTGTATGTATATATATATATATATATAAAATAGCAGCAAAGGAGAGAAAATGAGGAAAATATAGTTACAGATGTTGAAGTGGGACTCAAGTAACTCAAAATGTCCCTCTCATATAATCATTTAGTCTCATTTTAAATCTCTGATGTAAGAAAGCAGCTCATCAGAATGGATAAATTAAGTACTGTACCTCCAACAGTGACAGGCCATGTGAGTTTTAGCATGGCAATGTCATAGTCATTACTCAAGCGACTGTAGTCCCTGTGGACTACAATCATCTCCACGCGGACACCCCTGGACACCGCCACTTGGGTCCGACCCAATGCCACAGTCCATCGACTTAACTCTCTTGTCCGGCTGAGAATTCATGCGTGTAAGAGAAAGACGCAGCAAATCACAAAACAGCATCCAAGTGGACTAACTGACCCATAGCAATAAATTTGAAAAAAGTAAAAAAAGAAAACAATTTTCTTTTTTCTTATTGTAAAGAGAAGAACTGTATTCAAAAGCAACTAGTTTAGATTTACCCATTTAAGACATTAGTCAACCAAGTTATTTAGGGGGAAAATGGAATTAAATCAAAATGCTTTTGACTTAAATTCTGTTTTAGGACACGTCTTACATTTGTGAATGACTTACCCTGTGAAACAGTGAGCAGCTGATACGATCCAGCGTGTGGACAGTAATGCTCCTCCACAAACGTGCTGATGGTTCCACTGAAGACTAACCTGCCACGGCCAGTGTTCGATTGCTGTGTCCACCCCACCAACAATACGGTCCTCTCCCACCACCTCTCCACAGTCTGCATTAACATAGGGAAGATGTTTTTAATAATCACATGAACAAACAAGGTATTAGTATACTTCCTAATTCCTACATTTAAAATAAAAAAAAAACAGCAAACAAACTAAAATTGAAGTTCAGATTTAAATAATGAAGTAGAATTTAATTATATTACAAAAAAAGGAAAGTTGGTCAAAAACTTTGAAAGTTGAATGTCTTCTTTTAAAGTTAAAATTGAATGTCCTTCAATTAAAACTCAGATTTCACTTTCTGTCCTTCCTGTTTAACTTCATGGGTGCTGTGGCCAATTAAATTCTAGCTCATTAATTGAAAAGGAGCCAAATTCTAGAATGCACACACACCTGAGCCACACACACACACACACACACACCTCAACAGTCTTACCTGAGCAAGACAGAGACACCACTGAGCCAGAGAAACATTTGTCACTGTAAGAGAGCACATCATTTCTGTGTAAATGACAATGTCATCATTTTGTGTGGAGAATATCACAAATGACCTCATAGCAAGCGTATCTCACCTGACTGAGAGAAAACTCTGGATTTCAGAGTCAGTGGAGTCATTGCTGACTGCAGCAAATGCATTCTGAGGATTGAAGAACAGACTCCTCACCGGGACTCGTGTACTGCGTGGACTCCTGTAGTGAGATATTTGCTGGATAAACACTACTACGAAAGCACTGCTTTATACTGCAGTCAATGGGAAGGTGATCAGATTTCTTATAGTCAGAAATATATATGACAGCGCTTCAATGTGGTTTTACAGCTTAGTTTACTAATGGTAATTGGTTAAAAACCATTGTGCCATGTGAGTGCTCTGCTTACGCTGTATAGCCCAGTTGTTGACAGGTTAACCGCGTGTGCTTTGTCCTCCAGTTATCAGCACACACTGTTCTCCAGCCACCCTCATTAGTGAACACCTGCAGGACCAGTCTGTCTCCCATCAACCTCACTACATACAGGTAAATATAGATGAATCACATGCTCGCCTACAAATTCATCTTTAGCGGTGTAAAAATAAGGGTTACATTACAACACCTTTCGATTTCACTAAAGGTTCTTTACAGTTGGAAAGGGTTGAATACATAAATGCAGTCTCACATAAAGGTTCTTATTTTTTGAACATTATCAATAAATAAAAAGTTATTTTAAAAATGACTGACTAAAAGGTTCTTTAGGGAACCCAAAATGTTATTTATTGACATTGCAATGAACAATCTGAAACCTGTATTTTTAAGAGTGTAAAAGTGTGCATAATCACCTGGATACGTGTCATTGTTCCGCAGTTTAGATACACATGTGATTTCATCCTCACCGTCTGCACAGTCAGCCTTTCCATCACATGCCTTTTCTATTGAAATGAACCTCAGTGAGCCAGAGCAGTAGAAAAACCTGGCATTCACCATCTTAATGGCTGGAAAGTAAACAAACAACAAACAGAAAGAATGTTTCATTTATCAAAATGATTGTCATATCCATCTTTTTCTTTAACGCAGAAGCAAGCCTATGAGTGAGACTTCCAGTTCATTAGCTGTTATAGGGAAACAACGAGAATAATGTTGAGCAGTAAACGGTAAAACAGTTTGCACTAAAAACCAGTGTGTTCATAATTAAGACATTACATTAAAAGAATATGGGAAAACGCACCAATTTGCAATATCAAGCCGCAAAACAAGTCATTTTGTACAGCTTGAAATAGCTAGATGCAGAAGAGACAGGAAGCCAGACCCAAAAATGTACAAATGGCTGCACAAACACACAAACTCTTACAGGAAGAAAAAGCTAGATAGTGATAAGAATTACAATGAAGGAGCAGAGAAAGGAGTATGGCATGACAATAGATTCTTACTGAAGTACAACCCCACTATCAAGGTTGCTAGTATGACTAGCACACAGAACACCGTGATAACCGTCACTCTCCAGCATGCTCTGCTCTCCTCAGTCCTCAGTGTGCTCAATTCTCGCCTGCGTTTCAGTCTCAGTGCCATGGGAAACTAGAGAAAAAAGACTGCTAGAAAGAAATCTGGCCAAATCAGTGGATTTTACTGGTCCTGTCGTTTAATATGGACACGTTGTCCGCTCTTTAGCTGTGTGACTTCACTAACACTAAAAATTTCCTATTGCTTAATATATTATGAATACGTTTATACAATTGTCAAGACTGGTATTAGTATCCAACACTTCTAAGTAGTGACTCTCACAAGGGTTTCTATCATGAATGACTAGCAGCTTGCTAAACTCAAGCAGTGTTTAGGAACTCCCTAGTTATCACTTTCACTCAGCTGATCTGGATTAACTAATCAGTTGGAGGCAGGTTTTGATAAGACTTTGGGTGAATTCAGAACAGCTTACTAGTTCACAAAACAACAAACTACAGGTATGTGCCACAAAATTAGAATATGGAGGGAAAGTCCATTTATTTCAATCATTTGTTTCAATAGTGAAACTTGTATGTTATATTAGTTCACTACACACAAAGTGAACTATTTCAAGCCTTTACTTTGTTTCAATTTGAATGATTATGGATTAAAGATATATATATATATATATATATATATATATATATATATATATATATATATATATATAAATCCACTATTTCACAAAATTAGAATATCATGACAAAGTTCAACATTATAGGCTCCCTGTGTCCCAATCTAGTCAGCTAATTAACACAAAACACTTGCAAAGGTTTCCTCAGCCTTTAAATTGCCTTAATTTGCAAAATGTGCAGGGCAGGGGAGGCTCCAGGACAGGTTTGAAAACCCCTGATATAGAGTATTGTCTAGACTCTAGAGGAAGATGAGGGAACAGATCCCCGAAATGCAGACAAGCTTAAGGCCAATATCAAAGCAACTTGGGCTACCATAACACCTCAGCTGTGTCAAAGGCTGATCACCTTCATGCCACGCCGCCTTGATGCTGTAATTAGTGCAAAAGGAGGCCCAACAAAGTACTGAGGACATTAAACACACTTTTCAGAAGGCCAACATGTGTTTAAGATCCTTTTTTTATTGGTCACATGAAATATTCAAATTTTGTGAAATACTGGATTTTTTTTTTTTTTTTTTTGTCTTTAATCCATAATCATCAAAATTGAAACAAATAAAGGCTTAAAAAATCACTTTGTGTGTAGTAAACTAATATAAAATACAAGTTTCACTATTTGAAACAAACTATTGAAATAAATGGACTACCTGTAGAATACCTGTAGTTCTGTTACATATGGGTAGAAATAGAAGTACACTCTTAAAAATAAGGTTACAAAAGGGTGTTTTTGCATTGATGCCATAGAAGAACCATTTTTGGTTCCACAAAGAACCTTTCAGTGAACAGTTCCTAAAAAAAAAACATTTTGAAGAACATTTTTTTTTAAAATTGACTTTAAAGAACCTTTTTTGCATAGGACCATTGATGCCAATAAAGAACCTTTATTTTTAAGAGGCTAGTATGCTAATGGTGCTCTGAATTCAACCTTAGATTTCAAATTAGGTTTAAATGTAATTCTCAGACTCCTAAAAAGTTCAAATAGCTTAAATAACTTTGTCACTTTAATTTAAATACCTTAAATAAGCACAGCAGCAGAGAAGAATTTGTTTCTTGAATGACAGATGTTGTCTTTTATTGTTTGTCTTCTAAAAGACACACCTTGCTGAATAAAAGTTATGACGTTCAAAATACCAAGGTTTATAAACACGTCAGAAATACGCCTGTTACTGATGCACATTTGCCGGTTTTGTATTAGAAATTGACTCAACACTATTTACAAATGTGATTGTGAGTTTGTGTGCAGGTGTGTCCATTCTCTACTTTCAGTTCATCTGTGATTGCTGACGTTTACTGTCATTCTCAATATATTCAGCACCCTAGATTATCTTGCCTTTTTTCTTAAATTGTTTACTGGGTGAAACGTGATCTATATGTAAACACACTTGTGTGATGGAGAATGACAGTCATCAATTAAACAAGTTTCCCAATTTTTATTTATGATGAAAGCAGCTAATGGAAACTTCTGTTTCTCTATTTGTGTATCTGCTTTACAATGTTTCTATGGACATGTAGTTAAGAAACTCTGTTTAAAAAGGTTGCTTGTAAAACCAGTTAAACAGGTGAAAGAGGGAGAGAGAATGAAATGAGCTACGACAGGTTGAGTGTCCTGCTCTGATGATGTAAGAGTTGTACTGCGCCACTAGCAGGTGTATGACAGAAAATAAATACATAGCTTAGGTACAGGTTGAATCTTTTCGATCGCTTATACGGATTCTTACTAATGGAGCACAGACAGGTATGAATACTTTAATACCCAACAAAATGTTCTCAAACATGGATAAACTGGTATATGGAATACATATAAATATTTATTTCTTGTATTTCAAGTCTGTTCTTTTGTGGGCAGTTTTGATACAACTTTTGTTTTGTGATTTTGTTTCTATATTATTGTGAATCTATTAGTGTCACTTTAAGATGTTTTTTTCTCTTAGTGATAAGCTTGTGTGTACAGTTGTCTTGTATTCTGGCCTAGTTACCTGTACTAATTATTAACACATATACATTCTAGCTTTCTTAGGTAGAATGTATTTATAGAATGAGTAACCTAATTTGGATATTAAAAAGTAATAGATTTCTAAAAATGAGGCATATGATACGTGACTGAGTGAATGGTTCACTGTGTGAAACATAAAAAACAAAACATGTTCCAACTGGATGCTATTAAAGAGAGAATAAGCTCTGCAACATGCCATAAGAAGGAAGGGCTGATTATGAATGTCACAAAACAATCCTAGTAAAAAAAAAAAGAAAGAAAAGAAACAACACTGTGTTTAAAATCTAAATTTACAGCGTCATTTATTGCAAGTTGGTCATTGAGAATTACTCTAAACATTATTTTTTTGCTAAATCTAAATACGGAGAACAGATAAACCACTTAAATCCTATGGATTTAGTCAGACATACTATAAATGCTTGTCACTGTAACCTACATCCACTCTTTTGAGGTTCAGTACACTATGCATGGCAAAAAATAAAAATAAAAAAATAAATAAAAACATTGCAAGTCATCTGCTTATGCTTATACCGCTTATGCAGAATACTGTAACCTGTCAATATAGAAACCAAAATAAATAGGCTTACACTACTTTTGTGTGTGGTGTATATACCCTTATTAGAAAACC
Organism: Garra rufa; assembly: GCF_049309525.1. Lineage (NCBI taxonomy): Eukaryota > Metazoa > Chordata > Actinopteri > Cypriniformes > Cyprinidae > Garra > Garra rufa. Next base: position 27,591,900 of record NC_133365.1, read on the forward strand.
AGTTAATGATTAATAGGTAATATGGGTGATATAAAAAAGTGTATATATGGACTGCTGTTCATTAGTTGGTAAGATGTTTAATGTTTTTTTAAAAGAAATCTCTTCTCCTCATCAAGGTTGCGTTTATTTGATCAAAAAAAAAACTGAAATGATGAATAAAAAGTTTGAAAGTACAGCACTTATTTTACATAAACATTTTTCATAACAATATAAGTCTTTACTATCACTTTTCATTAATTTAACACATCCTTGCTGAATAAAATTATTTTTTTTTTTAAAAAGAAAGAAAAAAAATTACTGACCAAAACAATATTAAGCAGCACAACTGTTTCAAACGTTGATTATAAATCAGCATATGAGAACGATTTCTGAAGAATCGTGTGACACTTATGACTGGAATAATGACTAAAGAAAATTAAGCTTTGTGTCACAGAAATAAATTATATTTTTAAGTATACTGAAATAGAAACTATTATTTTAAATATACATACGTATATATAAATATATACAGTGAAGTATCCCAGAAATCACTTAATTTTGTTGTAGCCTATAGTGCTGAAGCATGCTGTTACAGATGCATTGTGACTTTATTTATACATTGTGTGCAGTGTGAAACAGGCCTTACGGTGCGTTCACACTGGCACGTAGCGAGCGGGACGAAGCGAGCGTTTTCAATTCATTCATGTGGAAGTTGAGCGTAAACGGTCGCGTGGTGCATTTTGGGATTGGAAGCGTTGCGGAGAAAGCGTTGAGAGCGGCTGAGAGCGTCAAAAGGTTGGGCATTCCTCAACTTTATGCAAATCTCGAGCGCAAAACGCCGGGCGACAACCAATTGCTGTGAAAAGTAGGCAAGGCAAGATTATGACGCATGTTTCCGAAACTGGTGGATTACTGAGCTGAAATCACATATTATTGAAAAAGTCACGCAAAAGTAAATGTACTTTGCATGTTGTTAGTATACGCTACAGTTTAGTTTGCGAACCGCCGTTAAAAGAAGACAATGGAACGTAAATAGGGTGTGAACATTGTTTTTCAGAGGCGTGCTCTGCCCTAAATTAGTCACACCCCAAAGCAGTGGCGTTTTAGCGTTGCCAGCGGCACTGAGCACAAATTTGACGCTGTAGTGTGAACGCACCGTTATGCTGCGTTCACACCGCCCAAACCGTCATGCGTCAGTTGCGGCAAGATTACATGTAAAGTCAATGGTTGAGTCCGTCAGAGGTCCGTCAGAGGCTCTGCGTTGCGTTGTGTCCGTTGGATCCGTCAACTTTTCAAGCGTTACCTGCGTTTCAAGCGTCAACGCAGCCAACGCAAGCAACGCAGAAGTTCAGCTAGTTGAACTTTTGACGGACTTAACGCACTTGACGCAGTGCGTCAACCAATCAGAGCGTCTCACTGTAGCGACGTCACCACACGTATTTTGAATGAAGCGGGAGCAGAAAAACAACAACATACAATTCTCTGCGATTGAAGACGGCTACAAACTTATTCTAGCCGTCTGCAATCGCAGAGAATTGTATGATCCGTTCTCGTTGTTGTATAAAGACAGGAATGTAAAGGAACTTGCTTGGATGAAGATCGCTGAAGAGATCGGGTTGTCAAATCTTTTCTCAACGTAATTATTTCCCATTTCGTTAGCTAGCGAAACATGTTCATGAGAGGATTCCAAAATGTCCAGTCCCAATAGTTTGCCATGGTTTATTCAGGGGAAGTGTGCAGAAAACTAGATGCGTTGGGAGCGTTGCCTGACGTGTGCGGTGTGAACGCACCAAAAAGCAAGCGTTGCCAGCTTCAACGTACATGCGTCAAACTAGATGCGTTAGGTGCGTTGCCTGACGCAGACAAAGTGTGCGGTGTGAACGCACCATAAGAAGGGTCTGGTTTCATTATGAAAAACAGTACAACAAATTCAAGATAGACAATTAACCTATTTATATACATTTAAGTGACTAAGAGACCTGTCTTAGATTGCTCTGTCAACTCCATGTAACATCTTGCTTCTGTCTTTACAATGTCAGTACAGCATGTCTGTACACAGGAGTTTGTACAGGAATTTTGAAACGCTCATTTGAATATGGAAAAGAGGCTCATTGGGTCAGGCAGGCAGGGCTAAAAAAAAGTAAAGGATATTTTGGTTTCATCGTCTTCCTTCACCTGCTACCAAATCCCTATGCAGTCAAATACTTCCTAGCCAGTGTGTTGTAGATTGATGTGTATCAGCAGGTTAGTGTCTCACATGATAATGCCCTGTCCATATCTGCATAACAGATGCATTCAAATGTACCACAAATCAGGAGTAAAATCGTGTCATTGTTAGAGAATTTTTTTAGAGAATAGTTAAGTTTACCGATAATTTCGCCCTCTGGTGGTGAGGAGGTGGCTATGTTACATCCAGAGAGAGATTTATATGAATTGATGTATAAATAACAAATAATTACTCTGCAAGAAATCACTTCTTGTTAAACAGTAGAGCAACTCCACAGAAGATTATATTTATATTTTAGTGAATTTCTCTGTAAACTTTACGTCACAGTTTTCACACTCTGGGCGTCTTGTAGAGCACATTCAGGGCCAAAATGTTTGGAAGTTTCACCATAACCATTCCCTCTTCTTGGTCTTTAAAAATGGCTGACATTAATTTAGTGATCAACTTCAACACACTTATAGAAATATGATAATATTTTGTAATGATCATCTGACTAATTTTCAAATTGTTTGTCATAAATCACATCTCAGGATATATTATGGGGTTTCAAATCAAAATATGGAAACAGGGAAATAAATTATACATCAATATTCCTTTAAAATGTTAGATATTATTATGAAAATCTTATATTACACTTCCAACTATTACACTTCTTTTTTCATTACATGTTACCCCAAAAATACATTAATATTCAAACAGTGTGTACATTAATATGCCACACTGTACATAATGGGAAAACCCATTTTACACACGTTGCATAAGGCAAAATGGTATATCAAATCATTCTGTTATATCTTTCATAACATAAGTGAAAGTAATCTATATACAAAGTTTGATATGTTAAAAATTTAAAAAGAAAAAAAAACTGGTGAGAGAACATAGCATAACATGAATAAAACATATTTTTTCTTATGCTTTAAACAATGCAATGACATGAAAAACACTGGTAGTTAGGAAGTTAAGCATGGCCTTGAATATAAAACTTATCATAAATGTATAAACAATTCATTTGAACTCTGATTGACAGTACAATTATGTTTACTGTGGTTTTACCTGAATGACAGTTGAGAGTGAACAGTGTTTATAAAAATACAGATTTATAAATATGTCACATTTATTTTATGAATACAGGCTGAGTTTCCTCCCTCATATGACTCTGTGGTGAATCACAACACACCTCCACCTTCATATCCGAGTCTTCAGACATTGTCAGCCACCCAAGTCCAGCCGTGCTACATACCTCAGCCAGTACATCAAACACCTGCTCCTTGTGTAGTACAGACAAGTAATATTTAATAGCACACACTACCAATGCACACAAATAGGTCTTTAAAACATGGTCATTAAAAGAAATTGAGTAATCATAATTTAAAAGAAATGTTTAAAACCATTTTTATCATTTATTTATTTGTGTCAATAGCCATTGTTGTTTTCTTTCTGCAGTCCCGACACAGAGAAGTCAAGCTCCCTCATTCAGGAACAAAAGGTATTGCTATGGCGGGTCGAGTGGTACTGCTGTTATAGTTGCACTGGTTGTAATTGCCGTCTGGATGGGAGGTAAGCATATATTTTATTTAAGTATGAAATAATATTGACATTTCTGCTCTTCTGCCCACTACTTTTTTATCAGACATTAAATACTGTATTTTAGGTTAACGCTTACATAACTTTCTAGCTAGGACTTCAAACTAAATTTAAACTTCTTGGTGCAGTCTCCAAGATGAGTAACCTTTCACAGGTACAGTTTTAACTCAATATTCAACTCCTGCACAGTGCGTTATGGGCCGTCACTATGGGCTCTGTCAGAGAAAGAAGCGGAGACAGACACATGCCCCACTTCATCAGTCAACTGTGATGGGAAGAGAGACTGTTCTCTAGGCAGTGATGAAACTCGCTGTGGTCAGTGTCAATCTCATGTCAACAATGAAATCTCTTTACAGTGGGAAATCTTATACTGATTTGAATTGAATGTTTCTACAGTGCGGTTTGGTGCAGAAAATGAATTGCAGGTCATGACCTCTAAGAGCAAAGACTTCTTTCCAGTCTGCGCAGAGGGCTGGAATAAAACCATAGCAGACCAAACCTGCCAACAGCTTGGCTTCAAAGAGTAAGTATAACACACGCACACATACACACTCAAACACATATTATACTTGTGATCTAAACAATAAAGGCACATATTAAACATAAAACATTTAAAAGATTTTTTTTTACAGTTATTTAGAGATTATTGGTTTTCATGATTTTTTATATAATTTTTCTATTCTTTTTTTATATATATTTAAAAAAAAAAAATCATGGAAGCTGTCAGGGTGTTGAATAACAAGCAAACAAACATTAAACATTATTAAGAATATCAGTATGAAGTGTGTTTCGGTTTGTGTGCTTTACAGGAGTTATGAAAGTGTTGTCATGCCAACCAGCTCATCCACCTTTCAAAGTTTGAACAATCAGTTTACAAACACCATCCAGGAGAGTGTTAATATCAGGTAAAAACCAGAAACATGTATAATTTGCCGATTAAAAACACAGAATGCCAAAAAAAAAAAAATCTAATTTAACCTACAGAAAACAAAAACACTCCAACAAAAGCAGATGATGCTAGAGCAGTCAGTGGATGTGGAGCTAATGTTATGCTAATGCTAAAGTTTATGTTAAATACATAATTAGAAGTTATTTATACTAACTATACTAACTAATGCAAGTGGCAGATATTTGCACCTCAATATTACATTACATTATATGCATTGTATAGCATGATATTGCACATTATATCGGATACCCATTTTCCACAAGTTGGTATTTTTCTTTAGGGTCTACATGAAAAGTCTATAACACTACTTAACATACTTTGGTTAAAATTTCTCAATGGTAGTATAAAACAACACCCCTTTACCTTGTCAAAAACAGTTCTGTTCACAGCGACCCATTTCGGTGCATGTCTCTTTAAATGATAATGAGCTACTGCTCACCCTGCCCCTCTCTTTCATTCTTGCATTAAAGTCACCATTCTTATTCATGAAGTTACAACTGCTTAAAACGATTTAAAATACATTTGTAAATGACTTATTCATTAACAAACACCTTTATAAAGCCCTGAGTTTTACAGTATTTTGTCACACTGCATCATTCACATCCAGTGTAGACACGGCGTGAAGCTGTTAACTTTAGCCACATTTGCCGTGGAACTTGCTATTTAGCACATTATCAGGAAAGGCGATTTGCAAAGATTCATAATAAAAATGTATACTCACTTCTTCTGGAGGTGAAGCTGGGTCACAAACAGTTGGTACGAGCCATCACAACTTTTTAGCAAAACCTGCTTTGTACTGACAATCGTTTACAAAGCAGTCTGGTGAAATGAATCATGCAAACATATGCAGATTTTTCCTTTTTTGTTTTTGTTTTGAAAGTATGGTAAATACTGGTAAAATGCACTAACAGTCGCATTAAAAATTATACACTTTTTTTAATATACCATAAAAATAACAGGTAACCCTTAATTATATAACAATTAGGCTATCCATCTCATAGCAGCCTACCAAAATTTCATTAACAGTATAAGTGAAATCTTAATGTAGTCTTCAAATCTGGGTACTGTCTTATGTTTTAAAATCACTTACAAAGGAAGTTTGGTTCCATCAGGCTAACATGACAGTCAAGACTCATTTTGCTGTAAGCTTTTCTTTTTCTTTTGTTTTCAATCGCGTTGATCTACTATTAGTGACAAACATTACATAACGTATGTGGGTGTATTATTAACATGTCTACACCCTGAATATAAGACGAACACGTTTATTCAGATGTATTTCCAAGAAAAAAAAACTTGTCTTATATTCAGGTCAATACAGTAAATGGATGCCACCTTATTGGTACAAGCCCTCCACACACTTACCCCTAACCCATACATTTATTTTCCACCTTTCGATAATTTTTTTCACTTTATTAAAAAAAATCTTTCTGATCTGATACGTGATGTGAAAAGGGTGAAGAACAAGTTTGGCTAAAGGCGGATTCGAACTTGAGTCGATCGCGTTAAAAAGTCACTGTTACGCGCTACTGGAGCTGGTGTCTTTTGTAATGTTGACTAGTCCAACCACACGTTCGTGGGCAGAGTTAGCGTAAATAGCCTCTGCCAACAAGGCAAGTGTAAATAGACACTCGATAAAGGTATAACTGTGGACTTGGCAATGTATAATAATTCAGTATATTTAGATGCAGTAAGGTGTGAAGAAACAGCAAAACACAATGCTCTTGGTCACTATTGTGTGTGTAACAATGTTGTTTTAATTGCAGTACATCCTGTTCTGATCAGCAGACTGTCTCCCTGCAGTGCAGTAGTGAGTACCCCACACTGTTGCTACATGTTATCACTGCATGATAATGCTATCTAAGTCTAAACATTCTCTTACTTTCCCTTCTTCTCTGTTTAGAGTGTGGAAAGCCACCAGGATCGAGGATCATAGGGGGAAGTCTGGCTGCTGAGGGTGAGTGGCCGTGGCAGGCCAGTCTGCATTTCCAAGGAGGTCACACATGTGGAGGATCTCTGGTGGCTCCACACTTCGTCATTACTGCTGCTCACTGCTTCCCCAAGTCAGTATACATTACATTACACAGATTTGAAGACTAGTCTACATGTTGGAAACAATATCGTGGCCTGCAATTATAATTAACATTAATTACCCCCCCTTTCTTAGAGGAACAGCTGGCTCTCAGTCACCTGGTAACTGGAAAGTGTATATTGGTTTTGTGTCCCAGCTCCGGCTTCCCACCCCATATAGTGTACAGCAAATCATTTTACATGAGAAATATGACTCAACGACAAAAAACAATGATATTGCCTTGCTAAAACTCACTAAACCTGCCAGTAAGTTTGTACACATACACAGATTATAAATACATAGGTACTCAACGACATATGATGTATAATACATAACATTTTATTTCATTGTTTACCTGACATAACTGTAGCTATTAACCATACTCAGCACTAAATTCTAAAATTACAGTATTATAAATAGTATAAATTAAAGAGGCACTTCTGATCACTGACATGTTTTGTACTTACTATTTAAGGTAATATACAGCCTGTCTGCTTGCCTGTGTTTGGCCAGACGTTTCCTCCTGCCAAACAGTGCTGGACCACAGGTTTTGGAGTTACCTGGTTCCAGGCTGGTATGTATATATATGTATTATATGTATTTAGTTGAGTTTGAATGTGTTGATTTATGTATTTATTTAAGTGTTTTTACAACTCGTCATCAATCGGCCATATTGGCGGCACTGAACGTAGACAGTGCCACCCAACTGAACTAGCAATGTTTCCTGATTATTGCTGATGAAAATGGCCCATTATTGTCATGTTTTGGGCTGTACTACAGACTGCCAAAAGTTATAACAAATCAAGGAGAAGAGTGCAAAAAACTGTCTAAGGAACAAAAGGCGTTTATGGCTGGCCAAACTGAGCCAGGATTTCCAGGGCAAGAATCTTGACAACATTTGTGTTTGTTCTTATCATTTCTGGTCAGATAGGTGAAATATTAGGCTAATATCTTAATTAATACTGCTCATACTTATCTTTACCACCTATTAACTTTAGTTTGTCAAAATATTGCGCCCTTTCCTGCTTACCAAGTCCTTCTCTATATGATTTAGCAACTTCCACACATTTATTCCATGGTTTATACAGCATAAATTAGCAAAACAACGTATTCGATAGTACATTAACCATGCAATCAATGCTGTTGTGTACATCTGAGTATCTCCAATATGGCCACACATCCGGGTAACTGACCAAACTGTGACGTAAGTGCAAACCCTCTATAATGCTGGCCTTTCTCCATGTGTGTGTTTGCAGAAAGTAGTTCCACTGATTTGCTGAAGGTCGATGTAAACCTGATAGACTCCAGTGTGTGTAACTCAGCTATTGTTTACGGCGGACGTATCACTGAGAATATGCAGTGTGCAGGAGATCTTAAGGGAGGGAAAGACTCCTGCCAGGTAAGACACGTTCTCATATTCAAAAGCTTACAAATGCTGCCACCTTTTGATATAATATTATATTGCAGTTTGAACTTTGTACTCTTTAAAATGATTTTCCTGGTTCATTCAGTATATATATATATTTTTTCAATCTCTCTCTCCAGGGGGACAGTGGAGGTCCAATGGTGTGTAACGTTGGTGATAAATGGTTTCTCGCAGGCGTAACAAGTTGGGGAGATGGCTGTGGAAAGGCAAACCGTCCAGGGGTCTACAGCAACGTAGGGAAACTTCTAATGTGGATATATGGCAAGATGCAGGTAAACACACTTTTTGTATTTTTTCATGCAAACACACATAAAATAAGCATTGTGAGTTCATCATGAGTTAACATACTTAGATTTCCTTAACAAACAGTCTCTTACCATTCTCTTTTTCTGTCCTTGTGCCTTTCTCGCTCTGTTTCCTTAATTACAGCAAGCGCGACCATGACCTTCTACAACAATGAAGAACAAATCCTCACTGTGTGAACATTTTTATGTACCGAAATGTTTTCTCATTTTTTAAAGTTAAAGAGCACACGGTGACATGCACTTTTAAAGTAAATATATATTTCTGTAAAATTTTAAATTCATTATTTAATTCATGAAGAACTAAAAAGTCTTTATTGCTTTTGTAAATGTGTCTGTGAAGTCTTGTATTTTGGAGATATTAAAAACATGGATTGCATTACTGTATCTGTCTGTAACAAAATACCAGTAAAATGAAGCTGTATAATTCTCTCTGAGCGCACTGTATATTGTGTATTATGTACTGACCAGGTCTATTATTGAGGAGGAAATACTGTTTCTTAGCAAAACATGTTACAGTTGAGATCAAAAATTTACATACATCTTGCAGAATCTGCAAAATGTAAATTATTTTACCAAAATAAGAGAGATCATACAAAATGCATGTTATTTTTTTTAGTACTGACCTGAGCAAGATATTTATTATAAAAGACATTTACTTATAGTCCACAACAGAAAATATTCGATGAATTCATAAACATGATCCCATTCAAAAGTTTACATACACTTGATTCTTAATACTTAGGCCTGGTTTCATAGACAGGGCTTAACCTAAACCAGGATTAGACCATAGTTCAATTAGGACATTTAAGTAATTTTTATAAACGTGCTTTAGAAAAAACATAACTGGTGTGCATTTTGAGACAAAACAAAGGCAGTGATATATTTAAAGATCAGTCAGTGCAAGTTTCTTTCAGTTGAAACAGCCCAGATTTACATTTTAATCTAGGACTAGGTTTAAGCCTTGTCTGTGAAACCGGGGGTTAATGTTCTGAGGGGCAGTACTAAAAAAAAAAAAAAAAAAGATACTTAAGCAAAATAAGAAAAATGTACACAACTTCATTAATTTCAAAAGTTTACACCCCTGGCTCTTAATGCATCGTTTTTCCTTCTGGAGCTTCAGGGAGATGGTACCTTCTGTAATAGTTACATATGAGTCCCTCAGTTGTCCTCAGTGTGAAAAGATGGATCTTAAAATCATACAGTCATTGTTGGAAAGGGATCTGAAGAACAGCGGGCAGTTCACGACAAACAAGTGACTTATGAACAACTATCACTAAACAATAAAATACAGCTGTGGATTATTCAGGTAAGAATCAAGTGTATGTAAACTTTTGAACAGGGTCATTTTTATAAATTCGACTATTATGTTTTCTTGTGGGCTATATGTAAACATCTTTTATGTGAAATATCATATTAAGGTCAGTACTAAATAAAAAACAACATGTATTTTGTATGATCCCTCTTATTTTGCTAAAATAATTTGCAGACATTTAGCAGATTCTGCAAGGTGTATGTACATTTTTGATCTCAACTGTATATGTAAAGTGTTTCAATAATATTTTAAACTGAACACAGTGGAGCAGTATATTGAATTGAAGTCTCTTTCACCCTGAGAGTAAAGCAGCAGGCTGTGATGGCTTTATTTTAGTTAAAAAAACAGTATTACTATTCTTGAAGACAATTGAAGTCAGGATCTTTCAACCCCACTTAGTCCTTTTTTACACGCTGATAGATTTATTTTCCAACTTATTAAAAGGAGAGAGAAAAAAACAAAGACGAGTCAAAATTTTCCACTTGCACTTATTTGAAAACAAGAGTAAACTACTAAAACAATCTGTTAGATTTATAAAAACTTCCACATGAAACTAAAATGATGTATTTGTTCTACACTTCTTTATGTGCACTTCAGGAAATTACTGATTAATTTTTAACTACCCACTGAAATAGAACTAACTGATAAACGAACCGTATCAATGTAATTTATTAACATAATTTAACATTTATTAACATAAAAAGTGTATATTACAAAATGTGTGTATATCATTTTTGTATTTTATATCATGAGTTGTTTATTTATCTGATATCAGATTATCTGGCCTTCAAAGATTAAATCTGTCTCTCACAGCCCACTTGTTTCTCAGTGAGCTTTAATGACCTTGTCAGCTTTTTGCAAGGGCACATTCACCACCGCTCAGTGGTTAGATATTAAGAAATGACCCAAAGACTTGTGTTTATGTGCATGTTTTGAGGTTTACTGGATAAGACAGGTCAGAGCGAAGGGTTTGAAGGTCGTTATATGCGAAGCACACACTCTTTCTCTCCTCCCTGTAGCGCTCACTGATTTGTCATTCGCTCCACCAGTTACAATTCCACCATCAGAGAGTTTAAGAAACTCCCTGCAAACACTCAAACTCCTCTTTGACTTACACCCTCACACACATACATCACAGTTGTGGAATTATCAACTTGGAGAGCTTTGAGATCCCACACGACTACTAACGATGGGAGTGGGTAAGTTTGATTTAACTTTAGAAACTGTTTTGATAATCAGTACATATGAAAACTAAAAACACATGACTGTGTAGGCATTAAAATTTTAAATCTTTTAAACATAGATTATATGTCACACAACTTGGATGGACAGTTCAACCAAACTTTAACATCATTTATTCACCCTCACAACCGATTTTTTCCCCCCCTGCAAAACATAAAAGAAGATATTTAAAGAATGTTGGAAACAAAAAGTTTTGGTTGATTTTTGGTTGAACTATCCATTTAACAAATTTAAACATATTAAAGAAGGTAGAAATAATATTTATGCTAGGTTTAAAGTTAACATTGTACCCTCTGCATGTTCTTTTAAGAAAAACCTGAGTACTCAGATGCGGATTTCACCTATGGTAAGAACATCTGATAGTTACTTATACTCCTTCAAATGAAAGTAACACGAATGTTAAATGATCATAAACACAATTTAAAGTTGATAATGTGAGTGTGAATGTTTTATATTTGTATATATCAAAGTAAACAACAGTCCTGCTCTCAACAGCCAGTAAATAGAAGATAAAGTTGTACTTTACAACTATTAATGCATTTTTTGACACACTTTTGTAGATATCTTGTTTGTAACTATCTGTGTGTGTGCTTATGCCAGATTATGAGTTAATCAGAAAAGGTGGGCTGATCTTTGCAGCTGTTTTGTTCTGTTTGGGCATGGTTATCATATTCAGTGAGTATGTCTTCAGTGAGATTCATGCAATCTCTGCACACATTCTAATAAAAATACTCGTAAACACAGAAATGCACGTCATTTTTTCCTTGTACAATCAAACGTTATCTTCTTTTCTGGCAGGCAAAAGGCTCAACTGTGGAAACAAGGCGTCTACTAAGTAAGGCACTTAAAATATTCAAACAATAAAAAATACAATAAAAGACAACACACACACATTCTCCCTCACTTACCACTTGGTTTGTCTTTTCTGTAGGCATGAAGATGGTGATCTTTGACCTCTCCTTCATTAACCTTCACTGTGAGCATGTACGTGTATTAACATACAGTGTTACACTTTTAGCAAGCACGTTTCTAGCAAGCATTACATCAGGTTTTATAAAATAAATGTCATGACTTCCTGTCAAGAAACCATTTTTAAATGACTTTTAAAAGGTCACAGTCTTACTTCCTTATCTTAGAAATTCTGAATGAATTACAGATTCAAAACACATACAGTTGAAGTCAAAAGCTTACATACACCTTGCAGAATCTTCAAAATGTTAATTATTTTATCAAAATAACGTTTTTATTTAGTATACTGACCTAAATAAGATATTTCACATAAAATACATTTACATATAGTCTACAAGATAAATTAATAGTTGAATTAATAAAAATCATCCTGTTCATAAGTTTACATACACTTGATTCTTAATACTGTGTTGTTACCTGAATGATCCACAGCTGTCTGATTTTTTTTTTTTTTTTTTTTTTTTGGTGATAGTTGTTCATGAGTCCCCTGTATCTCCTTTATGTGAAATATCTTACTCAAGTCAGTACTAAATTTAAAAAATGCATTTTGTATGATACTTCTTATTTGGGTAAAATAATTAACATTTTGCAGATTCTGCAAGGTGTATGTAAACTTTTGACTTCAACTGAACAAGCATATTAAAAGAATGTTGATAGACAAGATTCTTTATTATTCAATAATCAAATTCCAGTTCTCTTGCTCTGCTTTCTACAGGTGAACGGACACCTCAATAAATTCACCAAGGATGATGATTTCATGATCACTTTTGGTTTCAATGTACAGTGAAGATTTTTTTAAATATAATTATTGTTAATTTCATTTACAAGATCAATGTATACTCTCACAATAAAATAAAATAAAAAATGACTCAAAATGGTTCTTTCTGTGAAATCGAGTTATAATTTTTATATATAAAAGAATAAAATAAAATAAACTGGGAAATGGTATGTCAAAACATTTAGTAGCAGAAAGTGAAATTTGACAATGAGCAGTTATTCACATGGTTTCAGAGCACGTGTTACACCCAGACCCATTATATTTTAAGATAGTGCTTCACACCGTTATTTTTAGAAGTGTATATACGATCACAATCATCTGCAACAACATCAATCACTCTGTCTTTGAAAGGATGCTGCTTCGCCTTTAGGTCGGGCCTGCGTTCGCGTGCGCGCGCTCGAGATCGGCTCTTGTAATTGGCTCAGCGCTGTGCTGTTGTCCATGCGCCACTGGGCGAGTCTCGGCTGTCTCAGTAACCCTCTTTTATCCTCAAAAAAGGAGAGCGAAAGAGGGCAGACTCAGAGTTGGGTTCGGGCGGAGGGACCGCCATTATTGGGAGGCTTGGACAACCACTTTCACCCTCACGCACAATGTATATATAGCTTAACGTTTAAAGACATGCGTAGCCCAGATTGCTCGTGATTTGGCTACGAAAAACTGGATGTTGTATCTCAGTGTAAAGGCATCGCTGCATGCCGTCTGCACACGGTGAAATCAGCATTTTATGGCCACAACAAAGGGCATTATAATTGATCAAAACCAACGTGCTCAGGCCGGAGGAAGACATTAAAACAAGCCTTTTTCTGCACGGAAACGACTGGCCTCCAAGAAAGGACATTTCTTTGTTTGGATATGTTTAGCCGTCGGTGGATTTTCACAGCCGTTTCTATGCGAACGCGAGATCAGTAAGTTGCGCCTGACAAAAATATCCCTTGGAAACGGCAAGTCTGTCAAGCCACAGTCAAACAACCCCCACGGAATTTAATGTCCTCGGCTTTTTACGTAGTCTTTTGTTTTCCTTTCTTTCTGGTTTCCAACAACACTGACCGAGCCGGTTGTAAGCCCCTTCGCGCTGGCCTGGCCGAGGGAAGAGCGATTGAGAAGGGAAAGGGAGGACGGAGAAAGGCGCTGGTATGTATGCGTGTATTATCCACGGTGTTTCGATAAAACAAGTACTAGCGAGCAAAGTAGACTGTGACACCTACGTGACAGATTAAAGTAGCCTATAAATCGAGTATCTTTAAATAACGAGCGGAGTAGCAGCACAGAAGGAAAATTGTATGTACAAATACAAGTGAGTGCTGTCTATTGTGCAGGCTGCGCCTTGGTTGCATTGAAAACGGATTTATCTTGCACTCTTGTAATCTCAGAATGTTATAAGTTGGCAGACTGTTTTTTCTCACGTGATGTGCACCTTAGTTGCTATGTAACGCTGCAGAATTGCAGAATACTTTATTTGTACAATAAACCAACGAAACAGATGAGTCGCGCTAATTTATTATAACCGCTTACTATGATTTAAGTACGCGAGGCAAATGTCACAGACAGTTGAGTGTGTCATTTTTGTTGCAGCACCACACAGACAGCTGAGCTGCTCATAGGAAGGCAGTTCTGAACCATGACATCCGCATTACGTAGCTTTCTTGCTTAGGCTATGCTGGGCCTAGGCTTTGGAGTGAAATCCTTAAGCAGTTGCTTTCTTTAGGGTTCAGAACTTAAGATGTGCATTTTGCTTAAAGAGTGCGCCGTGGGATGTCTTTATTTCGCCATACACTTACAACCACAGTGTTTGATTTATGATCAAGTTGTATATTTCTCAAGTACAGGGGAGTCACATCATAAGGTTGTGTCTTGGTGTGGCAGTTGAAGATGAGTCTAAACAGCTAGTTGACTCAGATATTATGTAGTACCAATCAAACAGCATTGTCACTAGCACTCACTTTGCACTACACCTAACCTGCCTGCGGATCACCTAGTTTGAGCTCTGTAGTCAGACAGGGTCTGTATTTGAGTTTTTAAGTCTACAACACCACTGCATTAGGATTCACAAGCAAAACATTTCCTATGTGGTACCATAACAATAAAAGTAAGCAGGAGTAATATTTCTGCTGTTGAGTGCATTATTCAGGAATAGCTCTGGAAATGTGAATAGCCAATAGTCATTTAAAAATGTTTTTTAATAAATTTGGCACAGCAGTAATTAAGTGATGAATAAAGTTTTTTTTTAAGTCTGTATTGTGCATTCTTCTCTTATTTATGACAGTGCACCTAACTACATATGTGCATTTGTTTTGCTGCAAAGTGAGAACAAGAATTGTTGTCAAAGCAGTCTTATTTCATATTATTTTTATATTCTTTTTTCAGTAGATTAAATAAATGATCACTAAATACATTCCATTTAAGATGTTAAAGGTGTCACTCATTTAATTTACAGTATACATACAGTTATACTGTTTTGCACAACTGCATACAGTATGTGACAAGGCCCTTAGATAAGTTGAACATATAAACATTTTGTGAGAACTTTTTCTCTTGTGTACACACTAGGTGAATTTAAGTATTTTCTGCCCACTCTTTACTATAATGAAAGGTAATTAGGCCTGGTGATGTCATGCTACAGAATGACAAAAAAAGGCTTCATGAAAGTAGCTCAGCAACTTAAATTTCGGTCTGTTTTTCAAATAAAGGTATCATATGGCTTTAGAAGACATGGAATATAGCCCATCACATTGTCCACTTATGATGCTTTTATGGTGCTTTTTGTCTTTTCTGAAGCTCAAAAGCTCTAGGCCACATTCATTGTAATTGCAAAACAGTAATCAACTACATTATTTAAAATTTTCTCCTTTGCATTTCATGGATAAAAGACAGCCATATGGGTTTGGAATTACATATAAGTAAGGAAATGAGGTACTGTGGGTGTGCTATTGTGTTGAAATAATACAGAAATGGTTAAAGAAAGAAATCATTAAATGCTGGTAATATTCTATTCAACAGTTCTTAGTAGTTTAAATGTGCTTACTATGTAAATGTAGGCTAACTGTTTGACCCTAACTGCTAAGTGCTACAGTTCACTGGAGAATAAGTAATCAACTTTACTGTTGTTTCAGATTTTCTGCATTTATTATATAATGCATTAGTATTTTGCATGTAGTATTGTGTAATCATACCATTATACAACCTGATCAATATCTACAAGCAGAATATCATGGAAACATGAATGAATGAATAAACAACCACATAGAAACACTTTACAAACCACTCAGAATGACCCTGGCAACGTTTAGGAATTCAGAGTTGAACACCAAATATATTTTTCTTTTACAGTGTATAGTTAACATTTACTTGAACTTTGAGATGTGAAGTGACTAGTTCAGACAACAGAAGACTTAATTCCTGCAAATGAAGTAATCAGGAATTTCCTAAGTCTTTAAATAGCAGCACTAGCTGAGGATAATAGTGGATTAATTACATGCTGGAATTATTGCTTATGTCTGCTGTGTGAGAAAGCACCATTATTAAATGGCCAACCTACATACTGTATGCAATATGTCTATTTAAATAACTATTTTAAGTGGTGTTTCGGAAATTTGATCGCTTTGAAAAACTAAACACATATTAGCAAGCAGTATATATTCAAACTAAAAGCACATCATGAAACCAAGTGTAAATAGATTGTGAATTATGATTTTGAAGGACTGTCAAGTGAACTATTCTGACTAGTTTTTAGTATTTACATAGTTGTGTAGGTTTGCTAGCATAGGAATCGACCAGTATCAATCTGATAATGGTAGAACTTGATACAAAAATTAGCTTTCTATTTTGATTGGAATTGTATTTCTTATCAATTTTTGTCTAGAATATTATATATTATTGAAGAAGTATTATTAGAAACATTGAAATGTATTAATGTATATTAAGGGGTATATTTTTATTATAATATCTGTGGGAATTCATAAAGTAGTTTAAAATTCTTTAAATGTTCCTTTTGGGCAAACAAAGCATGTGATTTTGCTGATAATTGGTTTGTTCTTTCTCCCTTTCTCCCTTTCTCATTTAGGCTAGCCACAATTCCTGCTTCTGCCTTCTTCGCATCTTCATGTCTCCACTCTTATCTCTGATTAGTACTCTCTAATATAGGCAGAACTACAAGCAGTTTTCTTGACCTGAAAGGATGATTGAAACATCAGAACTAAAGCCTCAGTTGTAAATCAAATACAGTTCCCTGACTTCAACATTTTATGGAAACGATTTAAAGAGTCTGCCTCTGTCAACCTTTGGGGCATGGCAAGATGAATGCCTGTGTACGATGATGATGGCTAAAAAGCAAGACTCCCGAATGCCTATCTACAACCTCGTTGTTGTTGGCCTTTCGGGAACCGAGAAGGAGAAAGGGCAATGTGGAGTTGGCAAATCATGCCTTTGTAACCGCTTTGTCCGCCCTAGTGCGGACGATTTCCATCTTGACCACACTTCTGTGCTGAGTACCAGTGACTTCGGTGGCCGGGTTGTCAACAATGACCATTTCCTGTTCTGGGGAGAGGTGGGGAGAGTTTTGGAAGATGGTGCAGACTGCAGGATGCATGTGGTTGAGCAGACCGAATTCATTGATGACCAGACGTTCCAGCCCCATCGCAGCACAGCCTTACAGCCCTACATCAAAAGAGCTGCCTCCACCAAACTGGCTTCTGCTGAAAAACTCATGTACTTCTGCACTGATCAGTTGGGACTGGAGCAAGACTTCGAACAGAAGCAAATGCCTGAAGGCAAATTGCAGGTGGATGGCTTTCTGCTTTGTGTTGATGTCAGTCGTGGTATGAACCGCAACTTTGATGATCAAATGAAGTTTGTCACCAACTTGTACAATCACTTAAGCAAGACAAAAAAGCCTATTGTGCTGGTCCTTACTAAGTGTGATGAGGGTGTGGAGCGATACATCAAGGACTCTCATACCTTTGCCATTACAAAAAAGAACTTGCAGGTTGTTGAGACGTCGGCACGGTCCAACGTCAATGTTGACTTGGCTTTCCTTACCTTGATACAGCTCATCGATAAGGGAAGAGGTAAGCCCAAGATCATACCTTACTTCGAGGCACTGAAACACCAGAGTCAACTAATTGCTTCAGCGAAAGACCGCTATGAGTGGTTAGTAAACCACATTGTGAAGAATCACAATGAAACATGGCCCAACGTTAGTCGACGAATGCAGACTTCACCTGAATACAAGGAGTATGTGTTTTTAGAAGGTACGGGTAAAGCTAAGAAGCTATTTCAACAACATATTCACCGGCTGAAACAGGAACACATTGAAAGGCGTCGCAAAGCATACTTGAGTGCTCTTCCACTCGCCTTGAGTAGCCTAGTGTCTGAGTTGGATGAAATTGAGCATTTGAGCTGGTCTGGGGTCCAGAAGGTCCTTGAGTCTAAAAAAGACTTTGATCATTGGTTTGTGGTACTGGACGATGCACCATGGGAGGACACGCCACATCTTGACAACATGGATGATGAGCGTATCCCCTTTGATGTGCTAGACACCACGGCTGCTGAAATAATCTTCGATGCACACCTTGAACACTTGCGCAATGAATGCAAGCGTGCCCAGATGCGTCATGAGTTCAAAGCAAAATTAGCATCTTCACCATTCGTTACTCCTGGCAAGCCTTGGGAGGAGGCCCGAAGCTTCATCATGAATGAAGACTTCTACCAGTGGCTTGAGGAGCCAGAATATTTGGACATTTACAACCGGCACCAGAAAGCAATCATAGACAGGGCAAAAGAGGATTTTCAAGAGCTTCTACTGGAGTACTCTGAGCTCTTCTATGAACTTGAGGTAGATGCCAAACCTAGTAAAGAGAAGATGGGAGCAATTCAAGAAGTGTTAGGTGAAGAACAACGCTTTAAGGCCCTTCAGAAATTACAAGCTGAAAGGGATGCTTTAGTGCTGAAACACATCCATTTTGTGTATCACCCTACGAAGGAAACATGTCCGAACTGCCCACACTGTGTTGACAACAAAATTGAGCAAATACTAGCTTTGTGCTTCCCTGCACAATACCCTTCCTTTGGAAAGTCCAATATGTTTGATGGAAAGGTAGATAGGATCAATCTTGTTATACTGGGCAAAGATGGTCTTGCAAGAGAATTAGCCAATGAGATTCGGGCATTGTGTACCAATGATGATCATTATATGCTTGAAGGTAGAATGTATGAGCTCGTCCTTCGACCCATTGAGGGTAATGTTAGACTTCCTGTTAATTCATTTCATACATCCACATTTATTCCCCATGGATGCCTGTGTTTGTACAATTCAAAAGAGTCCTTGTCATATGTTGTAGAGAGTATTGAGAAGTTGCGAGAGTCCACACTTGGCAGAAGGGACAACCATATGGCTCAGCTTCCCCTGTCAGTCTTATTAGTAACCAAAAGAGGTGTTGGAGGACTGGGTGACATTGGTGGCGAGACTGCTCAAGCGTTAATCTCACAGGGTCAGCAGGTAGCCATAAAACTGCAGTGTAACTACCTGGAACCTGCCTCCCCAGGCACTGGCTATGGGCGAAATGTGAATGAAAAGCAGATCAATCAGGTCTTGAAGGTTCTACTTGAAACAAGGAGGACTTCTACGTTTCGTAGCTGTTCTCCACCCGCACCTCCGCTGCCTCCATGTATTCGAGAATTACAGCAAGATCAGAGTCCAGAGGCTGAATTGCGTATCGTCATGTGCCTAATGTGTGGAGACTCCTATGACATTGATCAACTTCTTGCGCCATTCCTGCTTCCTCAGCATTGCAAGCCAACCTCTGCTCAGACAAGTGGCACTTCAGTGCTGCTGGAACAAACAATTGGCGGTCACAAGCATACAATTGAACTGTCTTTAATGTCATACCACGCCTCTTTTGCCACTCGTAAGAGTCGGCTGGTGCATGGCTACATCGCTGTATACTCGGCTAGCCGCAAGGCTTCTTTTGAAACCCTGTGTGCCTTTTTGTGTGAGGTTCAGGACATTGTCCCAGTTCAGCTGCTCGCAGTAGGGGAAACCCGGACAGAGCTTCTGGACTCTGAGTCTGCTCATGAGTTGTTAGTCCAAGGTGAAGAACTGGCCCGTGAACTTGAGGGACGGTTTTGCAGTATTGTCTGTGGCGCTGGAGGAGTTGTTGGAGGACTACACAAACTAGACCTGTTGGAACATTTTTTCACAGAGGTGTTAGAAAAAAGAACTATTGTTGAGGCTAGTCATATGTATGAAAACGTTGCAGAAGCCAGTAGCACAAATGAGAATGTGTACTCGCCACACTGTGGCTCCCCAAGCCCTGTCACAATGCTGTTAGACTCTGAGGAAGACATGGAAGCTTCCCCGCCTTACCATGATGGCACACTCACCTCACATGGTGGATTCAAATTGCCTGACCTGGACTCAGGTGACACGTTCTCTGTGATCTCTGACCTTAGCACCTTTGAGAACAAGCTAAATAATAAAGTTCCTCCACAAGTAAGACCCAAACCTAGTGTCACATTTGACCTTAGAAAACCAAATTTTAATCCATACGTGGATGCAGTCAGCCATCGGCGTTCCCTTACATCCAATGTGACGTGGCCTCTAGGAGGAGACTATGATCCTTCGGACTACGCTGAGCCAATGGATGCTGTCTCTAAACCCCGCCCCAGCTATGAGGACAGCATATATTCTGTGCCACATGACAGCACACAGGGCAAAATTATTACCATCCGCAATTCCAATCGGATCCACTCTAATGGAGGAGGCAATGGTTCAGACAGCGAAGGGGATGGCAGCTCGTTGGAGAGACGTCGCAAGTTCTCGGCAGCAAGGGTAAAGCCACGGCTGTACCGTGATCGTTCCAAACGTCTGGGGAAGTTCAGCAGTTTCCGCACTAGTTTCTCCATTGGAAGTGACGATGAGATTGGCACACTCTCAAGGTCAAAAGATGATGATGTTTCAGGACTGAAGGCAGACATACTCAATGAAGAAGGAGAAGATCCCAAAAAGAGGAACATACTGAAAAGTCTTCGCCGACCAGGCAAAGTAAGATTTATTTATTTATTTCCTTATTTTACATGGCTTTTAAAAAAAGTGTGCTCATCTCTTTTTAACATTGCGATATTTAGTTTAATTGCAGTTATTGGAGGCTTTATTAAAGGGATAGTTCACCCAAAAACAAAAATTGTGTCATTAATTACTCACCCTCATGTCGTTCTAAACCCGTAAGACCTTTGTTCTTCTTCTGAGCACAAATTAAGATATTTTTAAGCTTTCTGCATAGACAGCGATGCAACGGACACATTTAAGAGCCAGATAGGTAGTAAGGACATTGTTAAAATAGTCCATGTGACAGCAGTGGTTTAACCGTAATGTTATGAAGCTGGGCCTTGAACGTGGTAGTTGTGTTGCTGTCTATGTAGGGTAAGAAAGCTCCCAGGTTTTATCAAAAAATATCTTAATTTTTTGTGTTTCGAAGATGAATGAAGGTCTTACGGCTTTGGAACAACATGAAGGTGAGTAGTTAATGACAGAATTTTCATTATCCCTTTAAGGAGTCAAAACAATGCTAAGTGTCTTGTTTAATTGTCAAATAATCTGTATTTGTCTTGCTTGCAGAAAACAAGACCAAAGCCTCGTCATTCTATCTCTAAGCCTTTAGAGAGTACCTACTTTGGGGTGCCTCTGGTGAATGTGGTTTCCCTTGAAAGACCTATCCCAGTTTTCATTGACAAGTGTATTCGTTATATTGAGGCCACAGGTACATTTTCTGCTGCTGCTGCTGCTGTTTCCCAATCATACTCACCCCATAAGACTTGTACTTAGGGAACCATATAAGCTTATCATTATCACAGTGTCTGGTTAAAATTAGATGCTTAATGGGCTGTAGCTGTCATAAATCACACCACAGCATAGTTTTGCACATAGTTCACTTTTTTCTGACTGGGTTTCAGCTATGGTCTGACAATGGAGATTGTAGAACTATATTAATATAATTTTAGGTACATGTAAAAGTATATTAGACCTACATGTAGTAACAGTTTGTAGAATTATCTTCGACACAAGTATTCTGGCAGTGATTAGTACTTAATGTCTTAAAATGCTTACAATTAATCATAGAAAGGATATGTATATGAAGATGATCTTATTAAACAACTCTCTGTGTCTCAGGTTTGACAACAGAGGGTATCTACAGGGTAAGTGGGAATAAGGCGGAGATAGAGAGCATGCAGAGACAGTTCGAACAGGGTAAGTTCAAAGAGAATTTCGATAAAATTGTTGTGGTATGATGGTGGATTGTCTTTTGGTGGTAAGGCACGTATTGTTACGTATAGTATGTATGAGTGCATGTTGACAGGATGCACAAGCTTTTAATGTAAAATTAATTTAGTGTTTTGTGATTTCCACACACATATTGATGGATAAGTTGTACTGCTCTTGTTCTTCTATGATTCCTTTCTTTCTGTCCCTCACTTTGTTCATTTATAAACTTTTCATTCTTCTTAGACCATAATCTGGACCTTGTGGAGAAGGACTTCACTGTGAACACAGTTGCCGGAGCAATGAAAAGTTTCTTCTCTGAGCTGCCTGATCCTCTGGTTCCTTATGGCTCACAGGAGGAGCTGATAGAAGCTTTCAGTAAGATTTCACTTAGCATTCTTTTAACGCATATGTGAAGAATATAATATGGTAAATGCATCCTAGTGCTGGGCAGCATTATTAATTGAGAGGAGATCCCTGTTAGCTGTATCCACCTTTTTTTCCAATAAGAGAGGGCATGGCTATTTGTAAATTTTATGAGTCAGACTTCCAGTCCCATCCATGTCCAGCTATTTTTAGCTGTACAAAACAATTTGCTGCTTGATATTGCAAATTGGTATGTCTTAACATATTATGTTAATTTATTGTCTTAATTATGAGCACACTGGTTTGTAGTGCAAACAGTTTTACCATTTACTGCACATTGTTATTCTTGTTATTTCTCTATAATGGCTAATGAACCGGAAGTATCACCCATAGGCTTTCTTTCTTGTTGAAGAAAAAGGTGGATGATTGAAAAACTTTTAGAACTAATAATAACACACAATTCTTTAACTGGGCAAATAAACCAACTGTAAATGCCCATTAACAAAAGCAGAGAAGCTGAAGACAGACACAAAAGGGAGAAAATACTGTAGCAGGCAGATCACTGTTCACAGTGCGTGAAATATAGTAAGAAAGAGAGTTTCCTGAGAGAAACTATTTCAGAAAAATTTTGATGGTATTGATGGTATTTTCTTTTTATTTTACCTTAGTATAATGCATATAGGACTACATTTACACTATAATACTATACACTATAATTTATCATACGTTTTCATTATAAAACGCTATGGTTACACCTGTTGTTTACACTACTCCTGCATTTTCGACCCTCGAAAATAGAGACTTTGAAAATGCTGCAGACCCCGTTTTAGTTAGTGATGACGATGGCGTGACTGCCCACATTCGCTTTGCATATCCTTGATGAACATGTAAACAATACCTCATCCTCATTTGTTGCGTCTCATTTCGGAGGCTTATTTAAGAAAAGTAACCGTTAAAGTACACCCCACGGAATAACAGTCAATTTTATTACAGTTCTCTTAAATAAGACATGCAGAAAATAAGTAAATAAATAAGACGTATGCTATGCAGCCTGAATGGTCATGTGACATGCGTTTTCAGTTGTGTAGTGTGGACGGAGATTGTTTCTGAAACGCAGTGAAAATGCTAGTGTAGACTGTTTTAAAACGAAAATGCACTAGTGCATTCAGCCTGTCTACTGTTATTGTTTCTTTTGGATATTTTTTATGTAGCATAATATCACAAAGCTAAGGTCATACCATCCTGTTTTTGTTATAAATTGTGAAATTATAAATCTGATTTACATTAAAAACTGCATGTTTGTTCGGACCCTGATTAAAATGCAGTGGTTCTGCAACTGTTTTATGCAGTCTGATTAATATAAGAGCACAGTCAGGGAAAAAACGTGATAAAACTGTCAAACTACCAGAATCCTAAAAAAACATGATAGAGATTTTTGGTCAAACCGCTCAGCACTAATGCATCCTCTTGAATTCTAAAATAATACAGTGTTGCATGCAGAGAAAGCAAAGTTGGATGTTATGTCATCCATAACACCATGCCTGTCGAAGCTTGTGGAGTAATCAAGTTTTTAATTTTTTGCGTATAGAAATTAATGATCGAGAACAGAGGCTTCACACAATGAAGGACGTGTTAAGACGATTTCCCAGGGAGAATTTTGATGTCTTCAAATACGTAATGAGCCATCTAAACAAGTGAGTTCAAAAACCACCTGCAGTTGCTAACTATTGGAGATCAGTTAAAGGGAAGAGACATTAAATATACCTCATATACCTCTGTTTCTCTCTCAGGGTTAGTCAGTGGAACAGAGTCAACTTAATGACCAGCGAGAATCTCTCCATCTGTTTCTGGCCAACACTGATGCGGCCAGATTTCACCTCTATGGATGCCCTGACAGCCACGCGCACCTATCAGACAATCATCGAGACATTCATCCATCAGTGTGCTTTCTTCTTTTACAACCAGCCTCCTGCTGAGTCACCCACCGGCCCTTTTGGACCCCCTGGACCATTGGTGCCCTGCGGATTGCCCCCATCCCCCACAGCCGCCCCTTCTTATTGCCCTCCAACCCCACATTTTACCCCCCTTTTACAATCCCCACCACACTCTCCACCCCAGAGCCCACACACGGCCCCCGCAGAACCACAAACACTGTGAGATGGGGAAATTCACGTGGCCTGTTATTTAGTGAACTATACACACACAAACGCTTGCACACACACTTGCAATGCATGCTTACACATCAACATACATGCTCTGCACACACATCTAAATGCCTCTAAAACATGTAGCTTGTTTAGGTCAGTGTTGTATGTAAAAAAATGCTCTGAGCTCTCATGCTCAATGCTCAGTCCTGCAGAATTTAGTTTTAACCTGTTCTAACATACTCTAATTCAGGTGTGTTTGATTAGGGTTGTATCTAAACTCTTTGTAAGACTGAGCTCCCTAATCTACAGTTGTTAACACATATCACACACAAAATGAAGGTCTTTGCGCTTATGAACTCTTCAAAATTCTTTTTAAAGTGTGTAACCAACAAAGACTCCAATCGCCATGTCAGCACTGCCCTTCATGTAGTTTATTACAGAAGGGGGTTGGTGTTATTTTCTAGAGAGTGGAAATAGATGTTCTGATCGAGAAGGATACAAATGGTTTTGAAGGATTTTTCTGTTTTCTTCTTTCAGAAGGCAGTTACATTTCATTTTACAACAGTACCTGCTCTTTCTCTCTTTACGTCTCTATATGGATCTGTGGTATAGAGGACACTGTAGTCATGAAAACCATGAAGCACTTACTCGTTGTTCAGCCTTTCATCTTAAAAACATTTTGGGAGAATAATAGAATTAGCTTCACTTTTCTCTTTCTCTCTCTCTTTATTATCTTTATTTCAAGAAGATGAATGAATTCACTTTAGCTGCAACCATATTCACCACTTTGCCTGGCTGTTGTTTTCCACTCTACCATTATTGGTTTCTACCCCATGCCTATTTTATTTTTCATGAACTTTAAATGCACCATGGATTTTGGAGGATGTTTTTATTCCTTGCTTTAAAGACTCAAAGTTCTGACACCTGATAGGCTAGGTGATGTTGGTGAGGATTTGCTTTGCTGAGTGTCTCCTGTGGATCTTTGCTCATAAATTCACCTAATGGGAGCATACGTGCCCTTTCTTTGAAGGCTGGGATTTAAATGGCAGCGGTGTCACGTGGTTTTAGGGAATGCACTTCCAGTTAGTGCTGGCGTGGGGCTCAAGATCACTGAGACTGCAGATTTACTCTGACCTTAAACATTAGACTCTGAATCAGCAACTCACAACCCTCACACCTTAATTTTGGACTCCAGTTTTAAAAAATACATGAAGGCCTTTTACTGATGCCCAGTTTGACTGTTTTACGAACTACATTGTTTTTACTTAATAATCTAAAGCACTTTTTTGTCTTTTTATATAGACCTGTATTGTGAACTGCGACACTGAATAATGATTGGTTCCCATTTTTGCCATCGTGTTTAAAAGATCAACGGACCTCTTCAAGGTGAATGTAGAGTGGCCACACAGATTAAGCCTAATCCTGGACTAAAGTTCACTCTTGATGATTCTACATTCATTAGTATGTTTTTTTGGACCTCCTGTACAGCCTGAATTTTGACTAACATGGACCTTGAATCACCTTTTTTTTCTTTGTCATCTCCATGTTTCTGGATTGGAATGACACAGTTTGCCTGATCTGCTTCTACCATCTACATGTTCTGTCTAAACTCTTCTGGACAAATCCATGATGTATAAAAATACAATGATTCATCGAAAATGTAGATTGTATGTATATTACCTTATTTTGTTTTCTCTAAAACCACAAAGCTTCTGATGTGAAGGAAATTATTCCTAAATGTATTTTGCTTGAAATGCCACTTCCTATTTCTATCCAGCCAAGGTAGAAAAGCTGAAGTACCAAAGTAGTGCAATGTGGCTGATGAGGGTTCAACACCAGTTGTACATATTTGGATGACGGGTTGGGGATGAGTATATCAGATTCAACTCAAATACTTGACAAATAGCCCGTATGGCAAGTCTTTGATGATTAGATAACGCTTTCATTCATGATCCTCTTCATTCTGTGTATCTGCTGCTTTTCTACCAGGCTGAACAAAACTGAAAGAGTCCCAACTTTACTTGAAGTGTAATATTTTCCTTTCATATAGAGATTTCCAGCAAACTGCTGGAACACTCTAGAAATAGCAACTAGTCCAGATGTTGATACAGCCATCTCTGTGTGTTATACTTGTAAGAATGCATTTTCTCTTCAAGCTAATGTGATTAGTCCAGAAAATGATGGGTAACTGTGAAAGTTATCATAATGGTTAAAGATTTGAGGCCCTTTAAGAGTGCCACATAATGTTCTGTTAAGTAGAAGTGTTTGTAGGAGTAGAACTACTTTGGATTTGACTTTTGTTTTGGCTTTTACTTTCTCCTAAAAGTCTGAGTATGATAACTTGTTTATTCTATGTCCGTTGTTGCATTGTGTTAAAGCCAGAATATGGAATACTGGCAAAAAAAAAAGAAAAAAAAGATGAAGCCCTGATTCGTTGTGATGGCGCAACATTAGGAGTCATTTAAACAATCAAAATTGTGCGCCTCACAACACCTGACCTGCTGAGTTTACTAATAAACTTTCCCTAGAAACTTCTAAGTGACCATTAGTCAAAATTCTGGGTTGCATGTGACAGTTGTGGAAATTCTGATCTGACGCTTTGAAATGATCTATTTCATGATAATTTTCCATGTAAACACACATGAAATTTCTCACACTTTAAATATTGTAATTTTAACTTGGATTTATCAGAATGATTATGATAAAAGCCTCTACAGAATCTTTTATTTAATTTTCAGTTCACAAAAAAAAAAATAATGTAATCAGAATGAGTCTGAGTCAAATCAGTTGTATTGTCTGAATGCGAGATCAATGGTCAGTTCATAATAATTCAACAACTCTTGCTCTTTGTAAATGAATGTTCTGCTACCCTCTTGTGGCCATAAATTGATCAGCAGGTATATTTAATAAATATATGAGCGCATGAAAAAAATGTTTTCAAAAATCTGTAGAACAGCCCAGTTACGTGACTGAAAATGTAAATTAAAGAGAAAACCTGTTCATAGCTGTTTGATTTTTGTATGTGGGCTAGTTTGTGGGAGAGGGGTCTAGACACACACACACACACACACACCTACCGCATTGTTTTCATCCTTTTCCTGGTGCCTTTACTTTCTATTAATTGGCAGAGCAGCTCTTTCTGCTGTGAGTATTGGTTTATTTCTTTTCATGTTTGAGAAATGCAGCCGTTATGTTATAAAGTTTGAGAGAAAAAAGGTTTTAAGAAGGCATCTGAGATATTTAGCTGACAGTGTGGCTTTTTCATGTGGCTCAGATGGTGTTGTTTGTACCACTCAAATGAAGGACTTTTCAGAATTACTGTAAAAGTGCAAAACACACAGCCTTTTAGTTGACCGTAATTGAACCTGTTGTTTCTTTCATATATGAACAAAAGAAAAAAGTCCTGGTGCTTAGTCCCTTGCTGCTTATTTAATTTTTTATTATTATTATTATTATTATTATTATTATTATTATTAGATGGTGTTAGGCTAGTATAGTAGCATGCATGGTGACCGAATATCTACACAGGGAGGTTTTTGCTGGTTTCAGTATTTCAGAATATAAGTCTGATTAAAAATAAGTATTTAATTATGATGGAAAAAAACAGCAGAATGATCCTGTGATGAAGGAGGGTCAGGAGGGCTTTAAATAAATGAGAACAAACAATAAATCAATTTTGTTACATGAATGTTGTTCTCAATTTTTTGTGTTTCTCATTGAGTTCCCTTTAGATAATGAGCGACATATTTAATCAAAAATAGAGTAAAAACAGTAATATAGTGGAATGTTAGAATTTATATCCCACTGACCATAAACTTTTGAATGAGATTGTATTTATCTGTCTAAATAGATGATGCCACTGTACTACTGTTGAGTTCAAAAACAGGTCATGAAAACAGACTTCTCTGATTATTTGCCCTTACAAGAATATCTATTTAATATTTATAAACATCATTGTGACCCTGGACCACAAAACCAGTCATAAGGGTGAGTTTTATACAATTGAGATTTATACATTATCTGAAAGGTGAAAAATAAATAAGCTTTCCATTAATGTATGGTTTGTTTCGATAGGACAATATTTGGAGAGATACAACAATTTCAAAATCTGCAATCTGAGGGTGCAAAGAATTTAAAATATTGATAAAATCACCTTTAAAGTTGTCCAAATTAAGTTTCTAGCAATGCATACTTATCAAAAATTAGTTTTGATTATGGTCCAGGGAAAGAACTGAATTTGTAAAAAGTTGTAAGTATACTATTTTTAAAGAAGAGACCTTTTGGTACCTTTGGAATTTCATGTATATTCCACAACATTTATTGGGACATTGTTACACAGAATTAGAGATATAAGTTAATTTATTTTTTTAAAAGCTTGCATTCAGGAGATGTAAAAATTTTAAAAAGGCCTTCTATATAATTTCTAAAAGGACGTCACAATCTTGCAACTGCTAGTTTACAGTAACGAAGCCATATTGTTTTTTTGCCTTGTCCCTATAGTCAAAGGTGAGCCAAAATCTATTTTTATGACCATTTTCATATCTCTGACCCTCAGAATTAAACAAGCTGTTTTTGTCAATTGCTTTGCTGTCTATGCAGAGTGAGAAAGCTCTCAGATTTCTTAAAAAAATATCTTAATTTGTGTTCCGAAGACGAACAAAGGTTTTACGGGTTTGGAACGACAAGAGGGTGAGTAATTAATGACAGAATTTTCATTTTTGGGTGAACTATCCCTATAACCTGTCAAATAAAACGGAATTGTTTTCTCATTTAAATCAATGGAATTTTTAAATACCTTTAAATGATACAAAAACATCTGCATTTATTTGATAAAATTTTATTTTCTATGAAAAACAAATCAAGAGCATAAAGTCATTGGCAATTGTCACAGGACATGTGCAGGTTCTTTAGTTACAGTAGTGCTGCAGCTCAAAGATACTGCAGGGTTTGTGGCAACACTGCTCCACAATGCCTCTCTTCCTTATCACCTCGGCATGATCTTTAAATGCAAAGTCAGCCACCTCAGTTTCCTGGGCAGATTTTGGAGGAAGGAAACCTGAAAAAATACAACAATAGGGAAAGTCCTGACATTAGTCTAGTTTTATACTAGTATACAGCAAAGCCACATTTAAATTGTTGCTCTTCTTTGAAGTTCCCCAGTCCAATGGATAATGAATGCAGATAATCAGTTCAGACCCTCATTCATTGCCACATGGGTTAAAATATTTTTGAATTCTACACAAAATATCACGTCAAAATATCATGAGATACTGTAAATGCACTTTTTATGTTGTCCTAACATCTCTGACCCATATTAATGCACTTCTTTTCGAAGCTCCTCTACTATTAAACATAGTTTTCTTACCCATAAGAGGGTCAACATCTCTCTTGGAGTTGTAGAAGAATCCTGTTGGACCACAGACCAGATAGAGGGCATCGACCAGATGAGATCCACACAGGTGCTGTGGGGCCCCTGCGTTTGCGTTCACACTGGAGACGGCCAACAGGAACAGCAGAGCACCAGCCTGGAGCCACACTGCCATGGTCAAACTGACAGAAAAATATGCTCTTTTACTGATAAAACACATATCTACATTCTGCACCAGTAACCATAGCATTACAAGTTGATTTACCATCTTGTTGGTCACATACCTGTTCTTGAAGCGGAGGAAAAGGAATGAAAGAGAAGGTAGACGAGGGAAGGTTTGGGACAAAGAGCGTGTGCTTCTTACTTTTATACATGTGTTTCGGCAGGTTCAGCAGTCTTCGACTGAATCAGCGGACAAACACACTTGAACACTTTTAAGTCACTGTCCAATTACACAAGCCACATTAGCTGTGTTTGCCTAACCAATTCACTTTATCTCCTGAGTGCTACTATGCTCACAAAAGACAAACACATTCTGGTGCTCACCCAGGTCTAGTAGCCTGTGCTGACAATCTCAAGTGGGTTTTGGTTAATCGTTAATAATTGTTGAGAACAGAAATTTACACAAAATGACCTGATCATGCATCTGCTGGAAGGTGACAGCTGGTGGCCTTTATCTGGAAGGATTGTGAGTGAAACAGCAGAATGTCTCTGGGTATCTCACTCTCGAGAAAATGGGATTAGATGTCTCATTAGTCATTGGTAATGTTTGTGACGTCTTCTCTGTGACGTTTTCTGGCAATGAAGATTTGTTATCCATAACGTAATGGGTATGTTTTTGAAAGATCTGATGGGAAATTATTACATACTTTCATAATGTTCTTTCAGAAGGCAGTACACAACAGTACCTGCTCTTTCTCTCTTTACGTCTCTCTATGGATTTGTGGTATAGAGGACACTGTAGTCATGAAAACCATGAAACACTTACTCGTTGTTCAGCCTTTCATCTTAAAAACATTTTGGGAGAATAAAAGAATTAGCTTCACTTTTCTCTCTCTCTCTCTCTCTCTTTCTCTCTCTCTCTCTCTCTCTCTCTCTCTCTTTTATTATCTTTATTTCAAGAAGATGAATGAATTCACTTTAGCTGCAACCATATTCACCACTTTGCCTGGCTGTTGTTTTCCACTCTACCATTATTGGTTTCTACCCCATGCCTATTTTAAGTTTTATGAACTTTAAATGCACCATGGATTTTGGAGGATGTTTTTATTCCTTGCTTTAAAGACTCAAAGTTCTGACACCTGATAGGCTAGGTGATGTTGGTGAGGATTTGCTTTGCTGATTGTCTCCTGTGGATCTTTGCTCATAAATTCACCTAATGGGAGCATACATTGTTGTACGTCCCAAGAATTGACACTATGACATCCACATGAGAACGTGATGTTTATCACCAGACTAGTTCCACCGAACCCCCCACGTTAACACAGCACCCGTAAGTGCTTGATACTAGGGCTGTGCAAAAATATCCATACATCTAACTATCGCGATAATTTCTTTTATGATAGTGTTTCGATAGTCCAACCTCAAGTATCGATCCAAGTTGTGCCAAACGACCTCCTCCTCCACTCCAGTAGATGTCGCTAACTCGCTATCAACAAAACACTAAGCAGTATGGTATCAGAAGTAAGCAAGAGTGAGCATGGCGGAAAATATAAATGCACCTCCAGCGTTTAGAGCTGACGTGTGGCTGCACTTTGGTTTTAACACTATACCAGGGAGTACTGAATTAGATTAAAAAAAAATGCCATTTGTAAGCTTTGCAAATCTATCTTAAAATATTCAGAAAACACTACGAACTTGCGTTATCACTTAACAAGACACCACGCAGATGAATTAGCGGCACTGCGACCTTAGCCGAAACCTATTGATTCAAGGCAAACTACACTGGATAACATCATCAACAAGCTTCCGTCTACCTCAACTCGCACAAGGAAGATAACGGAATCAGTTGTGCATTTCATTTGTAAGGATTTGCGGCCGTATAGTGTGGTTGAAAATGCCGGCTTCAGGCATATGGTGAATACTATGGAGCCGCGCTACGTGATCCCCACTGGCAGACACATAATGGACGCAGATGTGCCCACAATTTACGAAGAGGTAAAGATACATGTCAAAACATCGCTTGCCTCAGCAGAAACAGTGGCCCAGCTGATGTGCGATGCATGGACCGCCAGAGCAACCGAGTCGTATGTTACGATTACGTCACATTACATTTCAGATGAGTGGGAACTCGTTTCACGTGTTTTGCAGACACGAGCAATGCATGAGAGCCATACTGGCAGTGACATTGCAGAGTTACTGAAAACTGCATTGGAGGAATGGGACATAAAATGGAAGGACCCAGTTGTCGTAACAGACAACGCGTCAAACATGACCACAGCAGCACAGCTGGCCGGCATGTTGCATGTAAAATGTTTCGCGCATGCCATCAATTTAGCTTCACAGCGTGCACTGAAGCTCCCATCAGTCGCACGCTTACTTGGAAGAGTGAGATGCATAACCATTTTTTTTAGACGCAGCACTACAGCCAGCCACGTACTGCAGCAAAAACAAAAGCTACTACAGCTGCCCGAACACAAACTTATGACTGACGTGGTTACGAGGTGGAATAGTGCTTTTGACATGCTGCAGCGGTTTCTGGAGCAGCAGCCAGCTATTTGTGCAGCCCTCCTCTCAGGTGAAGTGAGGAAGACTGAGAAGGACCTCTGCACACTCAGTGATTCAGACATAACATCTGCAGAAGAAATTGTCAGCTCTCTGAAACCTATGAAGGTAGCTATGCTTGTCATGTCAGAGGAGAGCACCGCAACCCTATCACTTGTGGCACCACTGCTTGTACCAGCACCATGCAGTTTCTTTGTGTGTCAACTTCCTTAAAGGTGCAGCAACATCACTAAAGTTTGGGATGAACTTCCCTAGATAATTTGCCATTCCAAGGAAGCGCTGCAATGCTGGAACGTCCTTGGGAGCTGGCATCTCAGAGATTGCTTTTGTTTTTGTAGGGTCCGCCTTCAAGCCTTCGCTAGTAAAGATATGGCCTACATAGCTGACTTGGTCTAGACGGAATTTGCATTTGGCAGAGTTCAGTTTGAGCTTGACCTCGCGTGCTCGATTAAGTATTTCCCACTCATGAATATAGCGGCAGAGAACAAACCGAAAGTAAAACCGCAACCGCTACAGCGGAACTGCCGTCTGCCGTCATGCACGCACAACTGAGTCACACGCACATTGATAAACTACCCCCACAACCAATAAGGAATTTAGTACAGCCGCCCCCGGATTAGCATAGCTAATGTGTAGAAATATAAATTCCTTAGACCTTAACGTCTGTGTCCTCACTGTCTGGGAGCGCTGGGAGTTGAACTAGCTTTGCCACAGGACGAAGATACAGGCGATCCTTGATTCTGACCTTTGCTGACCTAATATGGCCATCTTCGCTGGGTACCAGACTCTCAATTGTACCGATGGGCCAGTGAGCCCGAGGCAGTTGTGGGTCCACCACCATTACTACAGCATCTTCCGTCAGATCCTGAGTCTCGCGCTGCCACTTAAGACGAGACTGAAGGTTCGGCAGGTAGTGTTGGGTAAAGTAACTACAGTCTGAGCATGGCGCCACCACCGCTTAGACAGAGGTTCTGGAGTGTAGACAACTTGGGGTATCGAAGCATCCTGCCGCCCCATGAGGAGGAAGTTAGGGGTGACTGGGTCTACATCTGCTACGTCAGATGAGACGTAGCCTAGTGGTTTGCTATTCAGGATACCCTCTATCTCAACTAGCACCGTGTGTAGGACGTCTTCTGGCAAAGGTTGATTTCCTGCGACAACCTGTAGGGCCGACTTCACAGATTTGATCTCACGTTCCCATGTGCCGCCAAAATGCGGTGCTGCAGGGGGATTCATCTTGAAAGTGATCTGCTGGTCTGCCAGCTGGTTCTGCAGTTCAGGTTCCATTTCCTTAAATGCCTGTTTCAGCTCTGTCTCTGCACCTCTGAAATTAGTCCCCTGGTCAGAGACAATCTCTGATGGAGTACCCCGTCGGGCTATGAAACGTCTCAGGGCAAGTAGGAAAGCATCTGCATCCAGACTGGCAAGGAGATCGAGGTGTATGCAACGGGTAGTCAAACATTTAAAGATCACCCCCCATCGTTTCTCTGACCAACGGCCGACTTTGACGGTAAATGGCCCAAAGCATTCGACACCCGTCGAGAAGAATGGTGGTTGATAGAGTCTTAGCCGAGCTAAGGGTAGGTCAGCCATAATGGGCACTGTTGGCTTACCCCTCCACCTCTGGCATTGCACGCACCCCTTCTGGTGTTTCTTCACCGCCTGTCTGCCTCTCAGAACCCAGTAGTACCGGCAGAGTTAAGCAAAAACTCTGTCCGGCCCTGGATGAAGTAGACACTCATCATAGTCTCGGATGAGTAACTTGGTAACAGCATGATGGGGGTCTAAAACTACTGGGTGAATCGCGGTTGGACTCGAGTCCTCCAGTCTTCGGAGCCGTCCTCCAACTTGAATCAAACCTAATGCCTGATCAAACTCTGGTGCTAGTGTGCTCAGACGACTAGAAAGGGGTACTGGCTTACCTGCTTTCAAAGCTTTAAATTCTAGTGGGAAGGATTCAGCTTGGGACTGACTTAAGATTAGCGATTCAGTGCTCCGATAATCAAGACTAGGTGTTTCTGCATCCAAAGCAGCCGCCCCATGAAGGGACTGGTAAGTTGCCTTAACCAAGGACTTCCAGGAGGTGAATTGAGCTGCATCAGGCATTTGCAGATTCCGGTCATCTATAGTTAGATCACAGAATACAGTCTTCCTGGTTTCTGAGGAATCATCTTGATTCTCCAAAGGAGGTGTAATTGGCCACTGATCTGGTGGTTCACGTATGAACTGAGGTCCCTGATTCCACCTAGTGGGACTCGCCAGCTCTATGAGTGTCTTTCCCTGGGTGATGTCGTCTGCCGGGTTACTTGCTGAGTCCACATACCTCCATGAATGCAGGTCAGTCAACTCCTGGATCTCAGCCACTCGAGTGCCGACAAAACTTTATATCGGCAAGACTCCGACTGAATCCAGGTCAAGACGGTAGTCGAGTCGTCCAGAGTGTGGTTGTCTCGATAGAAATGGTCAGCTCTTGCACTAGAAGCTTCGCAAGCTGGGCACCAGCCAAGGCGGCACAGAGTTCCAACCACGGCATTGTCAGTTGTCGCTTGGGGGCCACCCTTGACCTGGCCATCACAAAGGAGGTGTGAATTTCACCCTGATGCTCAATGAGCAGGTACGCTACTGCTCCATAGGCCACCCCGGCCGCATCACAGAAAATGTGCAAGCTGAATCTTGAGCCCTCCTCGTTGAAATGTGATGGGATGTAACAACATCGAAACATTACTTTGGCAAGGTTTGGCAGCTCCTGTTCCCAAGCTCTCCATCTCTCAAGAAGATTGGTGGGAAGGATTGGGTCATCCCAACCTCTTGGTTTAGCCCAGAGCCTCTGGACTAGAACTTTAGCCCTGGTGGTAAAGGGAGTGACAAACCCTAAAGGGTCATATTGGGATGCCAGGACTTTGTAGATGTGCCTCATTGTCGGGAGACACTCTGTTGTTGGGCGGTGCTTGTACCCCAGATGATCATCCAGGGGGAATTACTGGCCCACTGCCGGATTTCAAACCCTCCAGAGGCTAATACAAATCTCATCCTGTTGACCAACTGCCTAGCTTCATCCTCAGTGGGAAGACTCTGTAGGCAGTTGTCAACATAAAAGCACTGTTCTATTGACTGCCTTACTTCATCATCACCTGGCTGATGGTCCCTGAGATGCTTCTGAAGTGCGAAGGTCGCACAGCATGGGCTGCAAGTTGTTCCAAATGGTAAGACTTGTCATTGGTATACATCGGGCTGACCTTCTTTCCGCATGTTTCGCCAGATGAACCTCAGGAGAGGTTCGTCCTCCGGCAGGAGTCTTACCTGATGGAACATAGCACGTATGTCGCCGCTGATTGCGACCGCGTGCTGTCGGAATCGAATAAGGACTCCTAGTAATGAAGCACTAAGGCAAGGGCCAGGAAGGAGCTGCTGGTTGAGGGAGAGACCTTGATGAGCAAAGGAACAGTTGAAAACTAGTCTGTCCTTATTGTTGTGGTGGACAAGATGATGTGGGATAAACCATGATTCTTTGTCCGAATGTAGAAGCTCTAACGGGACCTTGACAACATATCCTGCATCCAAAAGCTTCTGAATCTCAGCCTCATAGACCTTGGCTTTCTCTGGATCCTTATCCAAGCGTTTTTCTGTGCTCCTGAGGTTGTGTAGAACATAATCTCTGGTACCCTTCAGTGGTGGTGCATTTGGAACACGTAGGAGAGGGGTTGCATAACGCCATGTTCCATCCACGTTCACACGCCGTGTTCGACTCTCCAGCAGTTCCATGCCAAGTTGGTCTTGTCGTGAATGCATTGCCAGCTTCTCATTGCGGTAAGGAAGTATGTCCAACTGCCACAGCCGTTCGACCTGTTGGAGAATAGGATCTCGCACTGCTGATAGGGAAGTGAGCAAGCACTGTTGAGGCGATAACTGGTGCGGAAGAAGCCCATCTGGTCCTTGCATCACCCAACCGAGCTGTGTGTGTACAGCCGCTGATCAGCCATCAGGTCCCAATCTAATGGATTCCTTCGCAGCAATTAAACCTGGGTAATCGGATCTGATTAAGAGTAGGGGCTGAACCTTACTAAATGAAGGAAGTGGAATACCCCGCAAGAGACAGTAGCTCCGCTGAAGTCTCTTGATCGGGTAGGTCTGTTCAGTCAGAGTCAGGAGCGGTGCAGAGAATACACCGTCTAGGTTGTACCTTTTGTTTGGTTTAGACTGGGATGAAAGCTGAAACTGGACTGATTGTCCTTCCAGTTGGGTAACATCATGACGAATGGTTCGGAGGGTCATAACCTCCTTCTTTCCTTGTAGGTCTAGTTGCTGGACCGCCGCTGACAGAATAATGCTGCGCTGTGCCCCATCATCAAGGATTGCATATGTTTGTATAGTTTTCTCACCTTTCCACAGCAGCACGGGGGTGACATTTAGGTACACACGTCCTGTAGGGCTAGGTGGTGTCACATAGATGCGGTCGCTTGATGTTGTGACTAACATAATGCTCGGGTCCTGCTCCGCTATGCGATGAAGAACTCTGAGGTGCACATCCCCACACTCCCCGCATGGTTTCCTCAGTGTGCACTCATTACAATTGTGGCTAGTACGTCCGCATTTCCAACATCTCTTATCCACTTGATAAGACACTCAGGTGGGAATTCCATGATCTCATTGCACTGAGAGAGGTAGTGCTCTTCACTGTGACAAAATAAACACAGGCGCTTTGTTCTCTTGGTAGCTTGCTGATTCATGGAAGCCTCAGTTTGGATAGGCTGTGCTTCTTTGAACTTTCAAGGCTGATTGCTACCATGATAGACTGAGATGGGCCTGGTCTGTGGCTTAATAGTAGCAGGACGTTCCCTACGTGGAGCTGGAGCCTTCTCAGTGTGGTAGCATTGAGCCATCTTCGATGAAAGCCGTTGGGCTTCAGCCTTGACCTTCAACCACTCTGTAAGGTCGTGCAAATTATACGGATTCAGACTGTCTGTACTCAGTCTTCCCCTCAACTGTAGGTGCTCTATGAAACCATGCCTGTAGTGTTTAGGGAGTTTACTTAGCAGCCTGTCAACATGTCCCGTGCAGGTAAGCTCTCGTCCATGTGGTCCCTCCAGAGACGTAAGCATACCCACTAAAAGGTCAACATTTAGAGCAAAGCTCTGGAAGGCTTTAAAATCTCCAGCCTTGATATCTGGGGAGATCATTAGAGCGGCAACCTTGCTTTGTGCAAGCTGGTGGGGTTGGCCATATTGACGCTGTAAGGCTGTCATGGCTGCTGAGTAAGGTGCGGGGTGGTGACGGCATGCTTGAACGATTAGCTTTGCCTCATCCAGGACCAGCTGCTCCATTAGCACACAATATTTGTAGTGTTCGGTGAGATCAGCGCGGGGATTCAACAGACTGTCTAGGGCTATTTTCAAATCAGTGAACTCCCTCTCACTGTCATTCACAAGTTTTGGTAGTGATGGGACCGGGACTGGTTGCAGCAGAGGTGCAGGAGGTACTAGCTGGTATGCTGGACATGCAGGGGCTGCCATATGTGGCATGATGGGTGCCACTGTAAGAGGATACCAGTTCTGCACTGAAGTCTGCATGAGGGACTGAGGTGCGTAATGTTCAGTGATCACGGTTGAAGGCTGGTATGGGTCTAACGCAGGCACTGGTTGGCCCTGCAACCGACTAGGTTCAGTGATCTGTAATTGGTAAGCTGGTGGCACCAGAGTTTGGTGTACGGTTGTGGATATTGGCAGCTTCACTGAAGTGATGGTGTGAGGCAAGGAGGATACGAGATTATAGGAAGATGGACGAGACACTGCACTGAATGCTGGTGTTGTTAGCCTCTCATAAGTTGCTGCTGTCTGTGGGACGAGCGATTGTAGCGTGGAGGTGCTGCACACCATATGAGCTGTAGTCTGAGATGTCTGCCACCATACTGATTGATGGGTGACAGCCCTGGGCGCTCCAAGGCAGGAAGTGGGTGGCCTTATATCCAGAAATGGGATGGCTGGGACCGCCGTAGCCTTTGGCCTAATGATAGCTGGTGAGTAAGCTTGCTCCAATTGCTCAGGAAATGGGGATGCAGTGCCACTGCTTAACTCACACTCTGACTGGCTGTTTCCTTGCTGCTGTGGTACTGGAGATGTGTAATAGCAAGGAGATCTCCCAACATCTAACTGCTCTACCAGGTTGCTGAGCCCGCTGTCTATATTGCTCCCACTCATTATGGCAGGACCTGGTCCATTCTGCAGAGCATGTTGACTCATGCCTAATCGGCTGTATCCCAGTCGAGGCTAGCTCGGCCTGCCCACTGAGGGTTGACGGTACCGCTGCATGGTCCATCTTCGGCTGCTGATATGATTTGTAAGGCCCAGTAACTGACAGGAGGGAGGGAGGCAAGGCTACATCGTAAGCCTGTAAATAGGAAGGAATCTGACGAGCTCTGGCTTGTATTTGAGCAGGACACGAGGTATCGGGAGAGTAACATGGTAGCTGTTGATCCATGTCACCGTAGTGGCTCTAGCATCCGGCTTGAAGGACCAAATGTAAAGGAAACTGTTTCTAAAGGTTAGAGGGAGTGCTAGTCCACTACGGAACTCCAGCAAGAAGTGAGACAGGATACAGATGATTGTTTAATGGCTTCTGTATTTAGGATATTTATGGACAATATCCAGCATTATACAATTCGCAGAGGTTGCAAATGTGGTTTAGGATTTCCCACTCATTGAATATAGCGGCAGAGAACAAACCGAAAGTAAAACAAACCGCAACTGCTACAGCGTCATGCACGCACAACTGAGTCACACGCACATTGATAAACTACCCCCATAACCTATAAGGAATTTAGTACATTAGGATTTATGCACAGTCTGATTTCTTGTCTGTCCTTTTTATGTGTCACGACCATGGACGAAACCCAGTCTTTTGGATCAGAGACTGGCGTTATGACTCCCAAACTCTGCATGCGGTCCAGCTCTGCTTTAACACGGTCCTGCATTGCCAGTGGAATGCGATGTGCAGGGCGAACTACAGGTTGCACACTTGGGTCTACTGTCATGGAGTATGTGATTGGGAGTTCCCCAAGTTCATCAGTGAACAAGTCTTTGTATTCACTGAGAATTTGTTCAGTACTGCTCCAAATACTGACTAGGTGCACATGCGGGCTCATTGTGACAATTCCCATGTCTAAACATGCACGAAATCCTAACAGTGGTTGGAAATCTTGATCCACCAAGAAAAATGGGAGGGAGTGACTTTGTTCTTTTAAGCTACACAGCAGTGTAACTAAACCTTTTGTTTCGATTCTACCCCCACCATAAGCCACTAGGTTAGGCGTGCTTCCTTTCTTCACTAGTTGTTCATCTTTTGCAATTAGTTTGAAGGTTGTTTGCGACATTACGTTACACTTTGCCCCAGTGTCGACTTTCATCTCAATTGGAGTTGTATTTATGTGCAAAGTGACAAATCCCTCTTTATGCTCAGCCATGAGAGAGTTAACAGTGTCAACACACCTATCAAATTCAATGCCGTCAACATAGAACGTGTCATCATATACAGTGGATTTGTCCATTTCAAGTTCATTTACTGTCTTTTTGTAGTTTGTTTTCTTTGGACCAAACTGACAACGCAACATTCTGCAACATTTTTTTAAATGATTCATTTTCTTGCAGTTGTGGCACAGCTGTCCAAAAGCCGGGCATTTTTCTTTCTTTGCTATGTGATTGTTTCCACAGTTCTTGCAATTGGTTATGATGGGTGAATCATTGTGTTCTATTTTGGGCTTTTGTCTTATGTACTGGCGCCTCCTGCTGGAAACTGGATGTACTGCATCCACATTAGTGGGCGTCTGCGGCATCACCAATGTTTTATTGTTTTCTTCAGTCATTTCATGTATGCGACATATTGAGATGGCTTTAGTTAGAGTTAAGTCGCTGTCCCTTAACAGTGCTTTACTTAAGCTCTCACTGTTGATACCACATACTATCCTGTCACAGATTAGCTCATCTGTCAATTCTCCAAAATGACATACTTTTGCTTTAATCCTTAGATCACTGATAAATGACTCAATAGTCTCACCTTGTTTCTGGTTTCTGGAGTGAAACTTGTGTCTCTCGATTGTTTTGTTTTGTTGTGGGTTGCAAATTTCACGAAACTTCCTTTTCAGGCATTCGGGATCCTCCCTTGTTTCAGCGGGAGTTAAAACAGCGCCATTATCACCCGGTGCATGCACCTCCGCTGCGTAGACGAACGAACGCTCTCGTTCTATGGCCTCCGGTCCTGCGAGATTGAGGAGGATATAGGCCCTTGTCTTGGCAGACTTATCGTGGTGCGCCGCCGCGATGAAAGTGTCATACTCCTGCTCGAAGATTCGCCAATTGTCGGCAACATTCCCTTCGAAAGATAGCGGGTCAGGTCTCCGAAAACAATCCACCATAGTCACGCACTATGCGGCTTGAGAAAAACTTTTACGAGCAGTCTCTGTTTGTTTACAAAAACGGTTCACTCGCAGGCAAAAAGTCTGTGCCGTCTTCTGACACCATGTTGTACGTCCCAAGAATTCACACTATGACATCCACATGAGAACGTGATGTTTATTTCCAGACTGGTTTCACTGAACCCCCCACATTAACAGAGCACCTGTAAGTCCTTGATACATATAACCAATGGGTGAGAGCGCATTCTTAAAGAGCCCAACACATTTAAAGTGCAACACAATAGATAACACAAATCACAATGTATTTCTGAACATGTATCCCAATGATCTACATGCATGCCCTTTCTTTGAAGGCTGGGATTTAAATGGCAGCGGTGTCACGTGGTTTTAGGGAATGCACTTCCAGTTAGTGCGGGCGTGGGGCTCAAGATCACCAGTGGTGGAATGTAACGAAGTATTTGTACTTCGTTACTGTACTTAAGTAAATTTTTACGTATCTATACTTTACTTAAGTAAAAAAAATAATGCATACTTTTACTTTTACTCAAGTAGATTTTTCAGCAATTATCTGTACTTTGTACTCCACTACATTATTAAAATGCGTGTCGTTACATCCTTCCGAATCTTGCATAAATTTTTTTTGGTCGACTGACGTTTTGGTGTTGCTGGCCAATGCACGTTGAAACAGATCGGAGATCTGATTGGTCAAAGAACTCAAGGCGAAAAATAGTGAGCGCGCGTTTTGAAACAACGCGGAACTGATGTAAATCGAAGAAAAGGACACCAAATATCAAACATGGACGAAGAGCCAACAACGTCGACTGAGCTTGAGCCTGTGCCCTGTATCTCTGATTCTGAGAGACACCCCTGGCCTTATTTAAGCAAGTTATTTGAATTTAAAGGTTCAAAGAATGACTCCTGGCGTTTTCAATGTGTCAAGTGCCTACCTCAACGCAAAAAAATTGTTAGCGTTTAAAAACTCCCCTTCAAATTTGAAGAAACATATAGAGGTAAGACATGCAATGCTAGTTATTAATATTTAAGTTACTAACTTGCTATGACATGGTGCTATGACTGTTATAGAAAAACAGATGTCAACATAACAAAAATATCACACCAGTATAATATGTTTCAAACATTTTACTTAAAAAAATACTTTTACTTAAAAAAATACTTTAAAGTAAATTTAAAAGTATGTACTTAGGACTTTTACTTAAGTAAGATGTTGATGTAGTAATTTTACTTAAGTATATATTTTGCAGGGTAGTTGTACTTTTACTTAAGTACTAAACTTAAGTACTTCCTCCACCACTGAAGATCACTGAGACTGCAGATTTACTCTGACCTTAAACATTAGACTCTGAATCAGCAACTCACAACCCTCACACCTTAATTTTGGACTCCAGTTTTAAAAAATACATGAAGGCCTTTCTACTGATGCCCAGTTTGACTGTTTTACGAACTCCATTGTTTTTACTTAATAATCTAAAGCACTTTTTTGTCTTTTTATATAGACCTGTATTGTGAACTGCGACACTGAATAATGATTGGTTCCCATTTTTGCCATCGTGTTTAAAAGATCAACGGACCTCTTCAAGGTGAATGTAGAGTAGCCACACAGATTAAGCCTAATCCTGGACTAAAGTTCACTCTTGATGATTCTACATTCATTAGTATGTTTTTTGGACCTCCTGTACAGCCTGAATTTTGACTAACATGGACCTTGAATCACCTTTTTTTTCTTTGTCATCTCCATGTAACTGGATTGGAATGACACAGTTTGCCTGATCTGCTTTATACCACTGTATAAAAATACAATGATTCATCGAAAATGTAGATTG
Source organism: Garra rufa (assembly GCF_049309525.1). Taxonomy (NCBI): domain Eukaryota; kingdom Metazoa; phylum Chordata; class Actinopteri; order Cypriniformes; family Cyprinidae; genus Garra; species Garra rufa. The sequence continues at coordinate 27,634,842 of NC_133365.1, forward strand.
TATGTATATTACCTTATTTTGTTTTCTCTTAAACCACAAAGCTTCTGATGTGAAGAAAATTATTCCTAAATGTATTTTGCTTGAAATGCCACTTCCTATTTCTATCCAGCCAAGGTAGAAAAGCTGAAGTACCAAAGTAGTGCAATGTGGCTGATGAGGGTTCAACACCAGTTGTACATATTTGGATGACGGGTTGGGGATGAGTATATCAGATTCAACTCAAATACTTGACAAATAGCCCGTATGGCAAGTCTTTGATGATTAGATAACGCTTTCATTCATGATCCTCTTCATTCTGTGTATCTGCTGCTTTTCTACCAGGCTGAACAAAACTGAAAGAGTCCCAACTTTACTTGAAGTGTAATATTTTCCTTTCATATAGAGATTTCCAGCAAACTGCTGGAACACTCTAGAAATAGCAACTAGTCCAGATGTTGATACAGCCATCTCTGTGTGTTATACTTGTAAGAATGCATTTTCTCTTCAAGCTAATGTGATTAGTCCAGAAAATGATGGGTAACTGTGAAAGTTATCATAATGGTTAAAGATTTGAGGCCCTTTAAGAGTGCCACATAATGTTCTGTTAAGTAGAAGTGTTTGTAGGAGTAGAACTACTTTGGATTTGACTTTTGTTTTGGCTTTTACTTTCTCCTAAAAGTCTGAGTATGATAACTTGTTTATGCTATGTCCGTTGTTGCATTGTGTTAAAGCCAGAATATGGAATACTGGCAAAAAAAAAAAAAAAAGATGAAGCCCTGATTAGTTGTGATGGTGCAACATTAGGAGTCATTTAAACAATCAAAATTGTGCGCCTCACAACACCTGACCTGCTGAGTTTACTAATAAACTTTCCCTAGAAACTTCTAAGTGACCATTAGTCAAAATTCTGGGTTGTGGAAATTCTGATTTGACGCTTTGGAACGATGTATTTCATGATAATTTTCCATGTAAACACATGAAATTTCTCACACTTTAAATGTTGTAATTTTAACTTGAATTCATCAGAATGATTACGATAAAAGCCTCTACAGAATCTTTTATTTAATTTTCAGTTCACAAATAATAATAATAACTAGATAAAAAAGTTTGTCAGGACAAACTTCGAAGTTGGCTTGAGAAAGTCTGACCAGATAGTTTAAAAAAGTTTTTAAAGTTTTTAATAGTTTGACTGTTTTCAGTCTGAAATAGTTTTCAGAAGTTTTATTTATAGATAGATAGATAGATAGATAGATAGTTAGATAGATAGATAGATAGATAGATAGATAGATAGATAGATAGATAGATAGATAGATAGATAGATAGATAGATAGATAGATAGATAGATAGATGAGTTTGAATGATTTTGATTGGATTAGAAATATAGTACATAGAAGGGCAGTTTGATTGAGTCTCAAAGAATTCTGGGAGTTTTGACAGTTGGAGTTTGAAAAGTGTTGGCTCATTTGAACATTCCGTCAATGTAAGTCTATGGGATTTTTCCCAGTTTTAATCAGCATTTTTAGGAAAACCGTAAGTCCGATCAGTTAGAAAAGATATAGCAACTCGAGTCAGACCAGACTGAAGATCTGGGCTGAGTTTGGAGTTTGTAGAGTTAAAGCTCTAGGAGGAGATACAGTCAGAAAATTTTGGCTAGGAAGAAAATAGAATATCAGTAAGTTGGCTTTCTCAAGCCAACTTAATTAATAATGTAATCAGAATGAGTCTGAGTCAAATCAGTTGTATTGTCTGAATTCAACAACTCTTGCTCTTTGTAAATGAATGTTCTGCTACCCTCTTGTGGCCATAAATTGATCAGCAGGTAGAACAGCCCAGTTACGTGACTGAAAATGTAAATTAAAGAGAAAACCTGTTCATAGCTATTTGATTTTTGTATGTGGGCTAGTTTAGCATTGTTTTAATCCTTTTCCTGGTGCCTTTACTTTCTATTAATTGGCAGAGCAGCTCTTTCTGCTGTGAGTATTGGTTTATTTCTTTTCATGTCGGAAAGAAACGCAGCCGTTATGTTATAAAGTTTGAGCGAAAAAAGGTTTTAAGAAGGCATCGAAGATATTTAGCTGACAGTGTGGCTTTTTCATGTGGCTCAGATGGTGTTGTTTGTACCACTCAAATGAAGGACTTTTCAGAATTACTGTAAAAGTGCAAAACACACAGCCTTTTAGTTGACCGTAATTGAACCTGTTGTTTCTTTCATATATGAACAAAAGAAAAAAGTCCTGGTGCTTAGTCCCTTGCTGCTTATTTAATTTATTATTATTATTATTATTATTATTATTATTATTATTATTATTATTAGATGGTGTTAGGCTAGTATAGTAGCATGCATGACCGAATATCTACACAGGGAGGTTTTTGCTGGTTTCAGTATTTCAGAATATGAATCTGATTAAAAATATGTATTTAATTATGATGGAAAAAACAGCAGAATGATCCTGTGATGAAGGAGGGTCAGGAGGGCTTTAAATAAATGAGAACAAACAATAAATCAATTTTGTTACATGTATGTTGTTCTCAATTTCCCTCAAGTTCCCTTTAGATAATGAGCGACATATTTAATAAAAATAGAGTAAAAACAGTAATATAGTGGAATGTTAGAATTTAAATCCTACTGACACTAAACTTTTGAATGAGATTGTATTTATCTGTCTAAACAGATGATGCCACTGTACTACTGTTGAGTTCAAAAACAGGTCATGAAAACAGACTTCTCTGATTATTTGCCCTTACAAGAATACCTATTTAATATTTACAAACATCACTGTGACCCTGGACCACAAAACCAGTCATAAGGGTGAGTTTTATGAAATTGAGATTTATACATTATCTGCAAGCTGAAAAAAAAAGCTGTCCATTTATGTATGGTTTGTTTCGATAGGACAATATTTGGAGAGATATATACAACAATTTAAAAATCTGAAATTTGAGGGTGCAAAGAATTTAAAATATTGAGAAAATCACCTTTAAAGTTGTCCAAATTAAGTTTTTACCAATGCATACTAATCAAAAAATTTTGATTAAGTTATGACTGGTCTTATGGTCCAGAGAAAGAATTAAATGTGTAAAAAGTTGTAAGTATACTATTTTTTAAAAAGTAGAGACCTTTTGGTACCTTTGGAATTTCATGTAGTATCCCACAACATTTAGAGATTTAAGTTAATTTTAATTTTTTAAAAAAAGCTTGCATTCAGGAGATGTAAAAAAATTTTTTTTAAAAGGCCTTCTATGTAATTTCTAAAAGGATGTCACAATCTTGCAACTGCAAGTTTACAGTAACGAAGCCATATTATTATTATTTTTTTTTTTTTTTGCCTTGTCAAAGGTGAGCCAAAGTCTATTTTAATGACTATTTCCATATCTCTGACCCTGTTTTGTTACTGTATCCTTAAGTTCGTTAGTAAATGATGTCTTTTATGATGGGCTAACAGAGTTTGGTTTCAGGTTTTAGTCATGGACCCAAAAGTCACAGAATCTGAGTCCGAACACAGTCTGAATTTCAATCAGGAGAACTCAGATGGTGCTGAACTAATGTGATGTATTCCTATTTATCTTAATGTTCTTAAATTGGTTGTTGTCATTAATTACTCACCCTCATGTCGTTCCAAAAGCGCAAGACCTTCGTTCATCTTCGGAACACAAATTAAGATGCGTCATGGTACTCTTAATAATGTGGAAAATGGTGATGCATTATCGTTGTTGTATAAGTCGTTGTTTTTGTCAGTCAGTTTTAGTCAGTTGCTTTGCTGTCTATGCAGAGTGAGAAAGCTCTCAGATTTCATCAAAAATATCTTAATTTGTGTTCCAAAGATGAACGAAGGTCTTACGGGTTTGGAACGACGAGGTGAACTATTTTTGGGTGAACTATTGTTTTCTCTTTTAAGGCGAGACACGGCAGGCAAAAACATCGTTTTTTTTTTATTGGTCAATTTTGAGATTTTTGGATATTTGTCTTCAATAACATGTCTTCTTTTAGACTTGTGGTGAAAAAAAGTCCGAAATACACATTTAGGTCTTTATTTTACTGCACTTTGTCTGTTTGCGTCTGTAGATTTCTCATAAATTCAACAAAAGTTGGCGTTCTAAATCAACATGCTGCTCCGCGATCTCTGCCTGTACCCAGTCATCACGTACACTGTTGGAAAGCTCTCTCTCTTCTGTACAATGCTGTCGGATCCAAATATGGTTATTTCCTTTTTATCAGCAACCAATCGTGAAAGTAAAAGAGGGGATTTAACTCTAAATGCGCAATCTCATTGGCTGAAGATAATTTCTGACAACGTGATTCGTTCAGAATCGTCACATGGTATGCTTTGACGCTTCATTGTTTGGTTTAGCTTTCAGCGGTATCTTTTGAGTGAATGAATGAAAATAACTTCGCGTCAGTCATCGAAAAGAGTACAGCAGTTGTCACTTGCAAGGGGGAAAAGGAAAATTAGTAATGGATTACTTAGTGAAGTGCCCGCGGGAAGCGCATCTGAACGTAAGCTGTCGATGGGAAACCAGGGTGGTTTAGATATAAGCCAATCTATAAATAAAGTGCACTCTACACAACAATGGCTGCTTGTTCATGTATTTGTGGTTCTCTGTGGTTAGTTGAAGGTCTCATTTGGAAATGTTGTTTTATTCAGTTTACATTGTTATAAATAATGACTTGGCCAGTTGTTTTGCTTGTTAGCAATGTTTTCATATAAAAATGTGTGGAATTTTTACAATATAAATCTTTAAAGCCCATTTTCTCAAAATGACTTTTCTCTCATACTCCAAGTCCGAAATCTCCACTTCAGTAGCACCTATATACACCAAACTTTACAGTCTTGTACCTAGTTATATTATGAAGACTATTACAGAGGGATTTGTAAATATATTATTCCTAGCCTGATTTATATAACATTTTATTCCAAAAAACATGGCGAAAATACATTTTTAAGGCTATTGACAGTATATTCTGATTTACAGGATAACAAAAGTGGATATCCATAAATCCCTGTGTAATTTTTTTCCCATCTAATATGTGAACACAATGAAAAAAGAATTTTGAACCTGGCTTTATCCAATTCTGAGATTTCGTTTTTTAAAATATAGGCAAATTAGCGCATATTTACTTAGATAATGCCTAATTTGCATATTTAAACATAAAATTACAGAAACTCTGTAATACATTTTTTTCTCATCTTAATGTAGGTAATCAACTGGGAAAGTTTCATGGTGATATCTGCTAGTTAAAAATTTTACCCTATTCACCTGTAGTGTCTCGCCTTAAATAACTGAAATTTTTAAATACCTTGTTTAAATGATACAAAAACGTCTGCATTTATTTGATAAAATTTTATTTTCTATGAAAAACAAATCAAGAGCATTAAGGCTGATACCTGTGTGCAAACAGGTGGTAAAGTCATTGGCAGTTGTCACAGGACATGTGCAGGTTCTTTAGTTACAGTAGTTCTGCAGCTCAAAGATACTGCAGGGTTTGTGGCAACACTGCTCCACAATGCCTCTCTTCCTTATCACCTCGGCATGATCTTTAAATGCAAAGTCAGCCACCTCAGTTTCTTGGGCAGATTTTGGAGGAAGGAAACCTGAAAAAAATACAACAATAGGGAAAGTCGTGACATTAGTCTAGTTTTATACTAGTATACAGCAAAGCCACATTTAAATTGTTGCTCTTCTTTGAAGTTCCCCAGTCCAATGGATAATGAATGCAGATAATCAGTTCAGACCCTCATTCATTGCCACATGGGTTAAAATATTTTTGAATTCTACACAAAATATCACGTCAAAATATCATGAGATACTGTAAATGCACTTTTTATGTTGTCCTAACATCTCTTCCCATATTAATGCACTTCTTTTCAAAGCTCCTCTACTATTAAACATAGTTTTCTTACCCATAAGAGGGTCAACATCTCTCTTGGGGTTGTAGAAGAATCCTGTTGGACCACAGACCAGATAGAGGGCATCGACCAGGTGAGATCCACACAGGTGCTGTGGGGCCCCTGCGTTTGCGTTCACACTGGAGACGGCCAACAGGAACAACAGAGCACCAGCCTGGAGCCACACTGCCATGGTCAAACTGACAGAAAAATATGCTCTTTTACTGATAAAACACATATCTACATTCTGCACCAGTAACCATAGCATTACAAGTTGATTTACCATCTTGTTGGTCACATACCTGTTCTTGAAGCAGAAGACAAGGAATGAAAGAGATGGTAGACGAGGGAAGGTTTGGGACGAAGAGTGTGTGCTTCTCACTTTTATACATGTGTTTCGGCAGGTTCAGCAGTCTTCGACTGAATCAGCGGAAAACAAATTTTGCGCACAAATACACTTTAACACTTTTAAGTGACTGTCCAATTACACTTTATCTCCTGAGTGCTACTACGCTCACAAAAGACAAACACATTCTGGTGCTCACCCAGGTCTAGTAGCCTGTGCTGACAATCTCAAGTGGGTTTTGGTTAATCATTAATAATTGTGAGAACAGACGTTTACACAAAATGACCTGATCATGCATCTGCTGGAAGGTGACAGCTGGTGGCCTTTATCTGGAAGGATTGTGAGTGAAACAGCAGAATGTCTCTGGGTATCTCACTCTCGAGAAAATGGGATTAGATGTCTCATTAGTCATTGGTAATGTTTGTGACGTCTTCTCTGTGCTGTTTTCTAGTTTTCTGTTATCCATAACGTAATGGGTATGTTTTTGAAAGATCTGATGGGAAATTATCACATACTTTTATAATGTTCTACAATCTTCCACACTTTATTGGTTCTTTATATGCAACAACAGTTTTTTAGAGCCATATCAGCCTGAAGAACCCTTTTTGCTTAAATCATTCGTTGGGTTAGAGTTTAGGGTTCTTTATTACCGCCTATTTGTTTTTTAAGTCTGTCAAAGTCACCTCATTATTGATTTTCT
>NC_133365.1:27642251-27701966 GCF_049309525.1 Garra rufa
CTTTCAGCTGTAACAAAATATTACAAAATATTCTACAAAAACAATAAAGTAAATGTCGATTTACCGAGTGTTTCAACAATTGGCAGCCTTTCTATTCAAATCAGTAAATAGCCTAACCGAGAAGATGATGCACTTCATGTTTATCAATGAACCTGTTATCCCGCAGGTTTAAGTCTTTTGTCTTTATCAAATATTTCAAAGTAAACACTGTTGACTTTTTTCGCAAATTCGGTAGCTGTGATAAAATGCTTTACTGACCCACAGAGACTTCTTGTGCAAAGGCGAGTGAGATGAGTAACAAGGAAGCCCAACCGCGATAAAACAGACCAGTTTGTCTGTTGCCAGTTCCAGCCGCACGCCTTTATACTTAGAGTCACTCTGCTCTTTCAATAAAAAATCAGAAAACACATATTCGGTAGCAACGCGTGCGATTGCCATTGTTGAGATGAAATGTACAGTAACGTTATGTGTCAAGCGCACCGCTAGTTCCGGTGGGCAGGGTTTCACCAACCAATAACAACAACATCAGAGGGAATTAAAGCAACCTTATAATAGCTAGATCACTGGATTGATTCAGTCGTCCAAATAAAGGTATAAAATCTTCTGTAAGTTTTAAAAAAGCTCTTTACACACTGACGTACACGCCTTTCATTACACTTACTTATAACAAGTGTGATTTTATTAGGCAAAGTAAATTGACCTATGATAAACGAGTCTGTTATCAAGTAAAGACAGCAATAAAGTTAGAGGGATACTTCTAGGCTAGTAGTAAACTAAGATAATAATAATAATAATATTAATATTAATATTAATAATAATAATAATAATAATAATAATAATAATAATAATAATACGTAGTTAAATAATAATACAATGTTAACGTTTTGATTTGGCCTGACGTTGTTATTGTTGTAATTTTGTATTAACCTATTTAAATGTATACGAAAGCCTGTTTATTAAGGGGGGAAAGCGATTTACAGAAACATGCATAATATTACTAAATGCATGATATTACCTTTTAAACTTTTATCTTTTGCTATTTTCATGTAAATGGGCAAAATTGCAAAGCCATGTGAAATTATGAAGCCATGACATATCTTATTGGTCTTATTATTTGAATAAATTGCATGGAAAATGTCTATTTGATAATGCATTATATATATATATATATATATATATATATATATATATATATATATATATATATATATATATATACTGTATGTGCGTGTGTGTGTGTGTGTGTGTGTGTGTGTGTGTGTGTGTGTGTGTGTGTGTGTGTGTGTGTGTGTGTGTACCCCACAAGGATAGGAATACCAGTAGATTTTGACCTTGTGGGGACATTTCTCAGGTCCCCATGAGGAAACAGGCTTATAAATCATGCACAATGAGTTTTTTTGACGAAGTAAAAGTGTGCACAATCTCCTGTGAGGGCTAGGTTTAGGTGTAGGGTAGGTGTAGGGTGATAGAAAGTACGGTTTGTACAGTATAAAAACCATTACGCCTATGGAATGTCCCCATAAAACATGTAAACCCAACATGTGTGTGTGTGTGTGTGTGTGTGTGTGTGTGTGTGTGTGTGTGTGTGTGTGTGTGTGTAGAACTATAGGACACTAAAGTTCATTTATGTATGTGAGGATAGCAAAATAAAGTAAACTGTGACATATTATACCCACAACTTCAGTGGACTACCTGTAAAATTGATACATTTGATTTGACACTTTGACCTGACCATGTTTTGTTACACACCTTTCTATCAAAGTTATCCAACATTATCAAGATGATATTGTTCTGACACATGTTGAATTCTTGTTATATTTTATTACAATTTTCTAAACTATAGTGAATAAACTGTGATAATGTGCAAGAAAAAAAGAAAGAAAAAATGTCCATGTCATGATGGTTACTTGAAGAGAAATACAGGAGTAATTGCACAGCTATAGGAAGTAGATGGAGATATTGAGCTGAAATTCCATTGTTTTCTGTTTGCTGTCTGTCCAGGAGTGCACAAAAAACTATGAACCATAAAGTAAAGAATACGAATATCCAATTTAAAAGAGCATAAAAATAAGAAGTGGGGAAAAATGAATGATCCATGTCTCTAACCACAGAAATTAAAAAATTTCCTTGACTTTGGCTGAGAGACAGAGGTGCTGGTTAGGTAAACCTCAGACAGTAAAAATACGTCAGACGAAGGCTCCATGCAGCTTTTTATAAGACAGTGGCATTGTTTCCCAAATGCAGTTCATTTACCATTCATCCTTGTGCATTTAGAATTTATTCAGTCCCCCTGAGTTTATAGATTGTATGGATATATAGCATTTTTTGTCACTGCAATGCACATACATCTTTTTGATGGATTTATTTAGTTAACTTTTCCTAGTAATAAGAACCTTTAGTTACTTTTTTCTTCTCCCTGTTCAATGATCATTAAGTCTTACTGTAGAACTCCTCTATTGTCCAAACATACTTTTTAAAACAGACATCAGAAATGGATTTCAGTGAAAGCTCAGCTTTATTGACTTCAGTGAAGAAACAAATTGCAAAAGACAAAAAAAAAAGATAGTAAGATAGAAATTGCAGACATTTTCTGAAGAAAGAAAGATGGATACAGGAAATATTTTTATTTAAATGCTCTTTTTATTATTGTGTGTAGCCATCTTTGGCAGTTTGTAAATCATCTTATGTTTCTCAGTCGTGGAACAGGTCGAAGAAGCTGTGGTCGTCTGGTGCCTCCTCAAATGCCACACCCTCACAATAGGCCGGGGGCACAAAGACTTGTGGGTCATCAACTTCTGTTTCAACACCGAAGAAACTAAGGCAGAAAATAGGTCAGTTTAATGACCGATACGCAAAACCGCAGAATACAATAACATGTATACATCCTCAAAAACATTTTCAGAGAAACGTGAACTTAATCTCCGCTGTACCTGAAGAGAAGGTCCTTCTTCTCACCATAGAAGGACCCAGACACTGGCAAACAGCCACAGGAAGTGGTTGACAGAGAGTAGTGAGCTGAAAAGAAAATTGCAACCATGAAATTTCGAAATACAATTAAACAATAAAAAATCGTGATTTTGAAAAACAATACCAAAAGATACTGACCATGAAGTTCAGGCAACTTTCCGTTCCACACCCGAACTCTGAGTCCCTGTTCTGTGATGGAGGGGCTGCCCATGTAAATCTCAGACTCGTGAGTGGCATCGGGGGGAATCTCCATCAGGTGCTTACGGAACTGCAGAGTCTCTTTCTTGCAACTCTCGTTTTTACTGTCTATCTCATAAAGTATACCCTGTGTGGAAATAAAACATTTGAAAATATATATATTGTCGAAAAAAGTTATAAAAATAAACACGTGTGAATCACAAGCTGAAAGAGGAAGAGGAATAGAGAGAAACAGAATTGCTGATTAGGCCTACCTCTTCAAAATGTATGAGCACATCCATATAAGAAGTTTTGTTCGCGTGAGCTGTGTCCTCCACAAAACGAAATTTATTCGCTTTAGAGTCATAACTGAACTCTCCAGATGCAAGGTCATGACCCCCTGTTGAAACCTGAATGTGCATTGCAAGTGAAACAAAAGACAACAGTGAAAATGTTCAGTAAAAATACTAGTTATTTAGCTTTAATAGTTGAGAAGCTTACAGTTTTAGGTAATGAAACCAAATACAAGGTTTTAAATGCAAATACAATTTCAAACCCTTTTACCTGAAACATCACTGTAGATGCCTTAAAAAATTGTTTTGAGAGTTTGAGGGCTATTGCATGTATTTGTATGGCTCTAATTTAAAAGGTTCTCTCATTGCAAAGCCAAATCGCACACTAAGTACCTGCTATAAATATTAAACATTTCTGAAATTTTATACACTCACCACTTTCATCGTTCCACTGGTCAATGGTGGTGAATCTGAAAAATAAATATTAAAAGTTACATTTCTTCCCATCAGCTACAGCTTTGGAGAGTGTTCAGATTCAAAAACATTACAGTAATATTAATATTCTTTAACTGCAAAGATAGAAAAAACATAAGCTCTTACGACATGGCTGGCGATGATGCGAAGCCCAGGCGACAGCACAGAGGCACGAGAAAACCACACAGAGCAGCTTGACTGTATGCATCATTGCTCTCTCAATGTTCTTCAGGTCCAGACACATCCACAATCATTCAACCTGCGCTTTTTATATATAACCCCTGCACCCCGTATAAATGGTCCCCTCCCTTCTCCCATCTCTGGACATCCAGCAATGGAATAAACAAAAGATGTTTCGAAATCACCTTCTGTTGTAAGTGCAAATGAGAAAGCTGGACAGAATTGGCACAAATGACCATTCACAAGACAAACAAGGTCAACAAAGCTGAATTTATACAAACAATCCCCCCCGTCTGGCCTCTGATCGGCACTCAGGGGTGCTGGCTCCATACTGGTGGACCATAAGTCCAGAGACAGTTGGTGTCGCATCACATGATTTCGGTTCATGCAAGGTGAGGATTACACTGAGGACGTCCTGACTAAACTTCACAATCAAGGAAAAAAAAAAGAAAATAAAACAAAAGTCGGTTATACAGGTGTGAAAACAAAAACCCATCTGGTACTTTCGGTTCTACCAACAGAGCTCTACACTTGCAATACTTAGAAGCATTTCCATCTGATTTTTAACTTTTAAGAATTGACCACAATGATCTTTCACAATGCATCGCAACCACAAAATAATAGAACAGCATTCGTGTACATCACACAAGTACAGTGTTGGGCTAGTTACTCTAAAAAACGTAATATATTACACATTACTAGTTACTCCTTTGTTACTTTACTTATTACTTTCTGGCAACAGTAATCACACTACTAGTTACATTACTTTTTCTTCATGCCCCACAGAAGTTGTAACTGTTTATCTTCCATGTAAAATTCTTCTAGAATGTTATTAACAACATATTTCTGCCACATCATTTGACCAGTCAAAAGTTATTACAAACAATCAATAGTGATTGATAGTGACAGTGTTGTATTATTCTCATTAATTGCCATGTGTCGCTTGATTGTAATTTCTTTGTTACCCATATACGATTATATTTCATTTTTTTATTTTGTCAAATCACATTAGTTTATAAGAAACTGTTTAATTTTCCAAAAAGATTTTTCATTATAGTAATATAATGTACCACATGCTGATCAGAAGGATGTGGGTGAGATGTAATGCCAGAATAAATTAAAGCTACAATTTACACAATAGTGTTCAGAACATTTGTTTTTCCAGACATCGCATGCATGTGCCAGTCATGACAATTATGAAAATAAATCTAGGAATTATGTAATTGTTGGTTTCTAAATCAACAGGGTTGAGGCATCGAAAGTAACTAACTAAGCTATTTTATGGATAGTAACTGTAATATGTGACCCTGGACCACAAAACCAGTCTTAAGTCGCTGGGGTATATTTGTAGCAATAGCCAAATTTTGATTTTTCTTTTATGCCAAAAATCATTAAGAAATTAAGTAAAGTTCATGTTCCATGAAGATTTTTTGTAAAATTCCAACTGTAAACATATCAAAATGTAATTTTTGATTTGTAATATGCATTGTTAAGAACCTAATTTGGACAACTTTAAAGGTGATTTTCTCAGTCTTTTTGATTTTTTTGCATCCTCAGATTTCTGATTTCAAATAGATGTATCTCAGCCAAATATTGTCCTATCCTAACAAACCATACATCAATAGAAAGCTTATTTATAGCTTTCATATGATGTATAAATCTCAGTTTTGTCAAATTTAACCTTATGACTGGTTTTGTGGTCCAGGGTCACATATTATTACTGAAATCGTATTAGTAATTACACTACTAGTTACTGCAAAAAGTAATTTTATTACAGTAACTAAATAATTAGCTACTGCCCAACACTGCACAAGTATAATATGTAAGTATGTAAATATAGGAAGGGAAATACTGTAGTGTCACCAAATTTGATGGCACTTGTGACTAATTGGTTCTTCGTTATTTAAATTATTATATTTATTGTCTCGTTTTAGTAGCAAATTCTAAAAAATGTGAATGTAAAGGAAATGTTCTGATCAGTTTTTTGAAACAACGTCTTTTTGTACCATTGATAATAAAACAAGATTAAGACAAACTTCAAATGTAAATGTAGCTGTTATCAGTTCTGTACACCTGAGAATGCATTTCTAGAAACTTGACTATAGTTCATTGATTCTGTTTTCTTGTAAAGAGGACCCAAGAAATCCCCCTAAACCTTTGTAGGCCACTTTCACTATTGCTGTTTTATGCCAGGGATTGTCAGGAATTGGTAGTGACATTTTTCATTTAGATGGTAAAGATCCAGTTGTGGAAAATTGTTCTTATATCAGTTTTAAAGTAAAAGCGTTTACGCTGATGCATGTTGCGAAATCTGGATCTTTAAAAAAAACACAACACAGATTGTGAGAGTCAGAAAAGTTCCTTTTCCTGTGTTGGTGTTTGGTAAAAACATTGTCTAACTGTAAATTGTGACCCTGGACCACAAAACCAGTCATAAGGGTCTTTTTCTTTATCATTTAAAAGCTGAATAAATAAGCTTTCCGTTGATGTATGGTTTGTCAGGACAGGACGATATTTGGCCAATATTTAGAATCTGAGGGTGCAAAAAAATCCAAATATTGAGAAAATGCATATTACTAATCAAATTTGTTTTGAGATATATTAACGGTACAATATTTACAAAATATCTTTATGGAACATGATTAACATCCCAATGATTTTGGCATAAAAGGAAAATTGATAATTTTGAGCCATACAGTGAATTTTTGGCTATTGCTTTAAATATACCCATGATACTTAAGACTGGTTTTGTGGTCCAGGGTCACAATTATGTACGGCAAACATGTTTCTTAAACTGGCTTGCTTAAAAAATAAAGCCTTAGCAATAGAAGCTTTGCATTATTAATTTAAGATGAATTAATAATATGATTATAATGCATCTGATGCGTCTAGTGACTATCAGAGACCAGATGTTGAACTGCAGTCACCTTTGTCGGCTCTGTTCTGCTGGAATCAATGCGGGACGCTTGTGACTGGTGAAATGTAGTTTATTTGCTTTCCCGGCTTGATGTCAGTCTTGTTTTCTAGGTAAAAGGGAACATTAAACCAGAAGGAAAACATGTAAGGAAAAAAAATCACATTTTATTGGCAAATCTAAGTGATAGATTAGGTGTCATTGTCGACCAAAAACTAACCTGGAAATATCATATTCAACATGTTTGTAGAAAAATAATGAAATCTGTTGGTATATTGAGTAGAGTTCGCTCTTTAATTGATATTTTATGTATGAAAACATTATATTATAGTTTAATTTATCCCCACATTCTGTACTGTAATATTGTTTGGGGTGCAACATGCCAAACATATCTAAATAAGATTCTATTAATACAAAAGAAAATCTTAAGAATTATGAGTAAATCAAATAGATTGTCATCATCTGCTCCGCTTTTCATAAAATATAACATTTTGACTATATTTAATGTTAACATCTATTGCATAAATATCTTTATGTACAAGTATGTGAATATGACAAATATTATGCCCAGAGTTTTTAATAATTTTTTCATGTATTCTTCGGATGTTCATGCTTATTCCACAAGGCGCTGCAAAGACTTTTATCTTCCTTTTTGTAGAACTACGGCCAATCAATCTACACTGAAATATAGAGGGCCTTTCCTCTGGAATCATTTAGACTCCGCTTTAAAGACTAAAACCACTCTAAACTCTTTCAAAAGAGAGCTGAAAATAATGTTAACATATAAATGAGTTTATCTTGTTAATTTGTTATATTTAAATCCTTGATGTGTGATTGTATTGTCTTGTTTGATCATGTAACTTTATTTCCATTTAATGGGATTTTGGGGAGGTGGTTTTATAAGACCTCAGGGTCTTCTCACTCTCTCCTGCACAGTATTTTCATTTTTTCTTTTTTATTGGATTTGCAAAGCTGTATTTTAAATGTTATATGTGCAAATAAACTTTCAACTTTCATAGATAGAAACTGATTTAATGTGTTTGCTCAGAACATTTCCCATATGTCTATAATTCATTATTATATCAATTTATTATATCAGTTAAATTAGCACTTAACACAATTTGTCCTTGGAAGCATTTGGAGCACACTAAAAAACATTTGGTGTAGAAACAATTCTAACTCAGAAATTGCTAGTAAATTTCTCAAACAATAAAGAAACAATTAAAGAAACAGCAAGTAGCTGATTGAATTAAAGTGAAATTCTGAAGTACACTGAAAACCTAAATAGTGTGTTTTTTTTTTGTTTTGTTTTTTTTTGTACTCCAATAATCTTTGTTTTATTTTCTGACTATTGAAAATGTTTACTTTCAGAAGATATCAGGCATTTCTTATACAAATATATGTATCTGGATATTTTTATGTGAACTGATTTAGTATAAAAGGTCTAGCAATAGGTCTGCTGGCCCATGCAAAATCAGCCCAAAAATAAATGACTAAAAAAAATGCCTTCCTTACATTCTAGAATCAGCAATAGCTCTAGGTTATTATTGCCATCTTGTGGATCATTTGAAACCAACAGCTCCTATCCCCCTTGAATGAGCTCTAAATGTGCGCGCACTGGAAGTTACAGCCTCATCAGGCTATTGGTCAATAGTGCTCTAATGGGCCTGAAGCAGTTTTCTTCTTAGCTGAGTTTAATTAGTGGTCTAGGCTCACCATTAGGAGAATTACCCCGGATCAAGTAATGTTGTTTGCTATCACTCTCTATAGTTATGGAGATATGTAAATGTTCTTAAAGGAGTCATCGGATGCCCATTATCAACAAGTTGATATGATTCTTTAATCCTCTGCGTCTTCAGCAGCTCAGATATCAGGAGCAAATAATGACTGCTATGCTCATTATTACATCCAACAACAAAACACCTCAATCGCTTAGGAGCCATTCTTGTCTACTCCTGGTCTGGTGGGGTCTGTGCTGAAGCGACCCTGTCAATCAACAATCGTGGGAGAGGCCAGTGCAGAACTACGACACTCTGCCAAGAATCTGTGAACGGCTTGATCTGAGAAAGTGATGATGATTATTATTGGGGATTTAAAAAAAAGCACTGGGTGGATTTTTATCATTATAGGGTGTTTGTGTACACACACTGTGAACACACATTTATGTTCAAACAACATGTAAAGGTGAATTTTGCACCCAATGACCTCTTTAACAACCTTGTCATGCAATCAAAAAAATGTTTAGTCAAGTCAAGTCAAGATTATTTGTACAGCGTTTTTACAATAAACGTTGTGTCAAAGCAACCTTACAGTATTAAACTGTTTACTGTTATTATTAATATTAATATGTGACCCTGGACCACAAAACCAGTCACAAGGGTCATTTTTTAAAACTGAGATTTATACATCACCTGAAAGCTGAATAAATAAGATTTTCATTGATGTATAGTTTGTTAGAATAGGACACTATTTGAAAGTGAGAGATACAACTATTTGAAAATCTGGAATCTGAGGGTACAAAAAATCTGAATATTGAGAAAATCGACTTTAAACTGGTCCAAATGAACTTCTTAGCAATGCATATTATTAATCAAGAATTAGGTTTTGATATATTTATGGTAGGAAATTTACAAAATGTCTTCATGGAACATGATCTTTACTTAATATCCTAATGATTTTTGGCATGGAAGAAAAATTGATCATTTTTATACATTGTATAACCCATACAATGTATTTTAGGCTTTTGCAACAAATATACCTGTGCTACTTAAGACTGGTTTTGTGGTCCAGGGTAACATATTATTAGTAGTAGTACTAGTAATGTTTGGTTTTATTAATATCTTTCCACGACTGATAACAAAGTTTGTTTGTTGACTTTTTTGTGTCTTTTTAGTTCATGTTCAGATAAGGAGAACTTGTGATACCAAAATACGATACCATCATAATATATACCTGTTTGATGGTCATTAAACTGTATTTGACTATTAAATTTAAAGGCATACTGTCGTTTGGTTAAAGTGAAAGTTCAACCAAAAATTAAAACTCTGTGATTAATTGCACCATCATGTCGTTTTAAACACACAAGACCTTATTTCATCTTTGGAACACAAATTAAGATATTTGTGATGAAATCTGAGAAGTTTAAGGGCCAGAAAGGTAGTAAGGTCATTGTTAAAATAGTCCATGTGACATCAGTGATTTAACCATAATTTTACTTTTATGTGCAAAGAAAACAAAAAGAACAACCATTTCTTCTCTTCGTCGTCAGTCGACGCGTGTTCACAAGAGTTCCACCATATAATGCTGCTACGCAGGAGCCGGCGCTCTGACGTAGAACCCAGATGCAGAAATGCACACGCATTTGTCATGGTATTGTCGTGAACACGGTGGTCCAAAAAAGATAAAATATACAGTGAGCAGCAGTTCTGTGGGTGAAAACACTTTGTTGATGCTAGAGGTCAAAGGAGAATGGAGAGAATTTGAGCTGATAGATACATGACGTTAAATAACCGCACGTTATGAAGGAGAGCATCTCTGAACACATCTTATGATGGCTACTTCCAGCAGGATAATGCGCCATGTCACAAACCTCAAATCACCTCAAAATGGTTTCTTGAATATAACAATGAGTTCGCTATGCTCAAATGGCCTCCACAGTCACCAGGATCTCAATCCAACAGGAGATTCGGAGCATGGATGTGCAGCTGACAAATCTATAGTAGCTGCGTGATAATATGTCAATATCAACCAAAATCTCTGAGGAATGTTTCCAGCACTTTGTTGAATCTAAGCCACAAAGGGAAAGAAGGCAAAAGGGGGGTCCGACCCTGAGTGTATGTCTATGTCGTGATAATAACCCAGCTCAACTAAAAAAAATATGCAGTTTAAACATCCGCAGAAATGAGGGAAAGAGAAGTTGAAAACGAAAAGAGGGGGAGAAATAAATCTCGAAAGAGAGTGAGAAGTGAGATCATAAGTTTTAGCTGAGAAATGTAACAAAAACTAGTGTGTCATAAGGAAAAATAATATACAGTATTGGATGAGTCAGGAGTAAGAATGACAGCAAACGGAAATAGTGACACTGCTGGAAAAAAAGAAAAGGGGAAGGACTACTAGAACAATATCTGTAGGGAAGTGGATAGCAAAAGTATATTTATGACATATTGTTTACATCGTAACATGCTATGCTAATGCATAGTTTTGTTGGCATTAAATACACTTGTTTACTAAATACACTTGTCTATGTCTGAATATATTGTATATGTTCTTAATGATGTATTTATGCATAGTTAATTATGCATAGTTCATTAGTCATGCATACAGTCATAAATGTCAGTAGACATCGTGACCCCCAGTAAAATCTGTGTGGGTGTCTGTGCGTTGAGAATTACCCCCTCCCACGGGTCACCGCAGAACAACAAGAAATGACAAACTGTACATGACCGCTTTGCTCCGCCTTCACTCATGTGGTTTTCGCCCTACTTCTCTGTTTTTGGCCCCTCCCCTTACACAGAGGATCACTCAAGGGATTACCAGGAAGAATTATGACAGAGTTTGCTAGACTTCCTTGAAGAAGAAGCGTATGGCCAAACTAGGAAAACCACCCAGTACTTCTTCTATACATTGGGTTTCAAAAGTCTGAAACCATATTAAAAATCTGGAACTCAAAATGTAGTAAATCTGGATTTTTTTTTTTTTTTTTTTTTTTGGATTTCTTGAAAATTTTGAAACAAAGAAACATTATGATGTAAAACGAGAAACAGATATTTCAGATTCTGATTCTGCACTATTTCTAATTTGCAACATTTGCGATCATGTGAACTGCTTTTGAAATAATCTCGGAATTATCTCAAATAATGCTGGATTACATGAACATCAGTCTTCAAACAAAGTTCACAATTGCATGTGAATTGAATGTAATGGTTTTTGACACTTTCATGTTATTTACAGTTAAATGAAAATGTATATGGAGAGTAAACTACTACATAGTTTATAGCAAATGCAGTTAGTTAATTTAAGGGAGGTTTTTTGACTTTATTAATCACAAATAGGTTTTCATTTATAAAGCTCTAAAAACTTTACTGACTGATGTTTTAGTGCAAATATGAAAAAAAAGGGTCTCAATTAAATATGTACAGTTTCAAATGATTAGTGGAAATTGTCACATGACCAGAGCAGTTTATTTCCTGTTTGCACCTTGAGAAGATGATGGCTGCATCAAAGCTCCAAAACAAAAAGCTAGTAAATTATGTTAACATAAAGACAAAGATTTTTGGTACACATTATCTTTAAGGTGTCTAGTATTAATATATGAATTCACATATATTCAGTTTTGTTGAGTGTGGTCATAGAATGAGTAAACATGTTGATAGTCACATTAGTGACCGGTGGGATAACAGAATTTAGATATACAATATAAATCCAATTGCAATTGTTAGTGAAAATTACACTAAAATGTCCAAAATCCAAATGTTACAAAAAATTTACAATATTGATGTTGTAATACTGGTAGCACTAATATACAAATGTTATGGTATATTTTACAAAAAAAAGTTGAAATACATTGATGGTTGTATTTTTTTGTCTTTTATCCCAGTTTTCCTATCAAATTTTATGCATAATACTAACCCTAGAATGTGATCAAAGAGTTTAAAATATATAACAATTTTTATGACTGCAGAAATGTGTTATTTCAGTACACACATTATCCCACAGGTCACAATTGTGACCAACCATAAAACACAATTTTTCACACACTTTTCCAATTTTTTTTAAAAGAATTATTGATTATTTCAAAAGGGTACTAATGACACATAATTTGGAAATTTTCATGTCTGAGAACAAAAAATTGGGATTAAACGGGATTACATTTTAATATGTAATTTCAAAATTACTTTTGTGCAAACGTTCACTGATGCTGCAGAAGGAAAAATCCTGCATTAAAAGCCAGGGGATGAAAACATTTGAACAGATATGTACAGTTTTATTATTTTGCCTAAATATTATATATTTTCATTTAGTACTGCCCTTCAGATGCTACAGATGATATTTACATGTTTCCCAAAAGACAAAATAAGTTAAATTTACCCTGATCTTCAAATTCCAAAAGTTTTCTTAATGCATTGTGTTTCCTTCTGGAGCACCAGCGAGCGTTTGAACCTTCTGTAATAGTTGCATATGAGTCCCTTAGTGTGTGAAAAGATGGCTCTCAAAATCAAACATTGTTGAAAAGGGTTCAAATACTCAAAAATGCTGGAAAACCAAATAATTTGTGGGACTTTACGGATTTTTTCTGATTAACAACAGGCTTTACTGTTCAGGACAAACAAGGGACTCATGAACAACTATCACTAAACAAATAAAACACAGCTGTGGATCATTCAGGTAACAACACAGTATTAAGAATCAAGGGGATGTAAACTTTTGAACAGGGTCATTTTTATAAATTGAACTATTATTTTCTCCTGGGGGCTATATGTAAACATCTTTTATGTAAAATATCTTATTCAGGTCAGCACTAAATAAACATAACATGCATATTGTATGATCCTTCTTATTTTGGTAAAATGAACATTTTACAGATTCTGAAAGGGGGTGTAAACTTCAACTTAAATGTATTGTCAAATAACACACTACAGTTCAAATTATAATAAAGTACTTGTTCATTATGTTAGTCACACATAAAAAGAACCACTTTAAATCATGACAAAATATTTTTTAATTTTTTTTAAAAGTGTAGTGTAGATAAACAGTCATTAAAGTGGACACTTTTAATGTACACTTGTGTGGCCTTTTATTTCGTTAATATTATATTATATTATTATAAAACTTTTTTTTCTTCAAGTACACTACAAGTGCACATTTATTACATTTAAACACTTCTTTTCATAAGGGCATTCAGCTCTAGGGCTACTAATATTTACATAAATATTTATTATTATTATTATTAGGATATTCTTAAAAAAAATAAAAATATATATTTTCATTTTCATTTTACATTTCTTATTTGGATATTCCTAAAAAAAGATTTTAAATGTATATTTTAATTTTACATTTATGCTGATTATATAATGAAAACAAAAATATTAAATTGTATTTGAAAAAATAAGTAAGATGCATTGGCTCTCTATAATTACCTCAATAATTTTTTATATCTCTGACAATTTACATCACTTGAGAGAGAGAGTGACAGAGAAAAGAATGACAGAGAGAGAGAGAGCAAGAAAGGAAGTGTTGCTCAACCCAAAACTTCTGGTGAGAAAAAAAACATGAAGTGAGACACTTATGCGGTGCAACTGCGGTTTTGCGTCACCAAATAAACCTCACCATTTCTACACATATACACACTGTAAACTATACATTTTACCTTACATAACATCTGTGGTCTGAATGTGTGGCATGTTCTGTTAAACAGTGGTCATATGACTATCTTAACATCCAATGACACCATGATTGCATGCCTAAAACTTCATGTCTTTACAGCAAATGAAATCGCTAAGTGTCCTTAGAATGGATATTCCCTCAAAAAAGGAGAGACAATGAAAAAAATGTTTTGTAGTATTTGGATATCCCAGGTTAGACAGACTGAAAGAAAGTAAATTCAATCAACACTGGGAATGTACATGAACAGTCCAGAGGATTTTCTTTTGGAACTGTTGTTTTTTTTATTCTTAAATATGTTTTAGTTGTTGCTAAAAAAAAACTAATCGTGAGCCACGTGCTAAGATGTTTACGTGCTGGTCAGTAATGTTTTGGATAATTGTAAAATAAATATTTACATTATTATCAAACTACTTCTGATTTCCACAAGCAGCAGGAACTGCAGAAAATCATTCAAGAAAATTTAAGTTTGTTCAGCATTATATCAGCCACAACATGAAACCACAGACAGGTGACATTGATCATATTGTTACAATGGCCCATGTCAAGGGATGGGATATATATT
This sequence comes from Garra rufa, assembly GCF_049309525.1. Classification (NCBI taxonomy): domain Eukaryota; kingdom Metazoa; phylum Chordata; class Actinopteri; order Cypriniformes; family Cyprinidae; genus Garra; species Garra rufa. The sequence continues at coordinate 27,657,202 of NC_133365.1, forward strand.
TATCACCAAGTGAAGTCTTCCCGTTTCTGGTATGCAGTGATTAGCACCTACCAAAAGTAGTGCAAGCAGGACAACTAGCGAACGTACGCCAGGGTCAGGGGATATATATTTAGCACCAAGTGAAAAGTCAGTTCATGAATTTCTTGTGTTGAAAGCAGGAAAAATAGACATGCAAAAAGACCTGAGTGACTTGGACCAAGACCAATTGGTGACGGCTTTACGACCAAAAACAGCAAGTCTTCCTGTTCCTGGTATGCAGAGATTAGTACCTACCAAAATTAGTGCAAGAAGGACAACCAGTGAACTGTGTAACCTTATGTCTTTGCATTCATGTGGATGTTACTTGCATACCACCTACCTACCAAAACCACGTCCACCCCTTCTTGACAATGGTGTTCCCTAATGGCAGTGGCCTCTTTCACCATGATAACTGTGTCGCACAGCAAAAAATGTGAAGGAATGGTTTCAGGAACATGACAAGGTGATAAGGTGTTGCCTTGGCCTCCAAATTCCCAATCCAATTGATTCCAATCTCCTGTGAGGGCTAGGTTTAGGTGTAGGGTTGGTATAAGGCCATAGAAAATACGGTTTGTACAGTATAAAAACCATTACGCCTATGGAATGTCCCCATAAAACATGTAAACCCAACATGTGTGTGTGTGTGTGTGTGTGTGTGTGTGTGTGTGTGTGTGTGTGTGTGTGTGTGTGTGTGTGTGTGTGTGTGTGTGTGTGTGTTTTTAATACAGATGTTTCGAATTTACAGATATTGTGGTCTCCTCATTTAAGAAGGTACTTTTCGTGAATTTATGCCCCAGCTGGTCATGGGGCAAAACAGAAATTTCATTTTCACGTAGAAAGCTGCTGTTGAGTAAGACCACGTCAGAGAGAGACAGAGACCAAATCACATAAGGAAGCGTGGGAGGGTCTTCCCCATAGGGACTGTCGTGTGAGTTTCCATGTCTTCATGATTGTAAAATGTAATGCAACTGCAATCTACACTTTTAACATTTATCATTTATTTATACTTTATTTTAACATGTCGATCAAATATGATATGATGCTACAGCTTTTGTTTCTGCTGCATGTTTGAAAACACTTCCTTATGCCAGATACATGATTCTATTTTGAGAGGGTATCATTTGTTTTAAATATACAGAAGCAATACTGAATATATTTTAATTGTTGTTTTGCATTTTAAGAACTTATTTGCATTCTATCAGTTGCATCTATACATTGTAATTTTTGTTTCCTTTTTTTTACCTTATACTATTTTTTTTTTTTTTTGTTTTTTTTTTTTTGTTTTTTTTGTCAGTGTCTCTATTTGTTTACTTTTTTTGTTTAGTCAGTTTACCTGTCATTTCATTGTAGCACCATCAGTTTAAGCAATTAGAAATGAATGAAATTACTGTCTGAGCACCATCTCAGTGAGGGACAGAATTAGTTGCACATCTCTGGAAAAAATATAGGCTATATAGAGAAATAAAAAGACAAACCTATATAGCCTATACATAAAAACATGTAAATATAGCAAAATCTTCAAAACTATACTGTACTTACTTCTTGGAAGTGTTTTACTAGTTTATACGCGTGCTTCAAAAGGAGAACAAACAGTGGCATTCCCGAAAATAACGAAACCGAAACATAAGAGAGAATATAAGATGATATCTCTGGTGCATCATCATCTCAAATCACTGCTGGCGACTGAACAAACAAGGGCTAATTTACAAACAGAGGTAAGACACCATTTGAACTTTCTTATGTACAGCATCACTTACTCACATGGCAGATTCAAAGTTGTAAACAGCTGTTCTCTCAAGAGAAATTTGATCGATAAAAACGTTGGCGAATGAAACTGTGATAAACCGTGTGTCTTATTTGGCTACACATCATTATTTGAACAATATTGAAAGTACCACTACTTTGAATCATCTGACAGCTTCTCTTTCTATTCTCCCAGATGTTTCCGCGGTATCTGACTCCTCTTTGCATCCTCATCCTCATCTGTATGGTGTGTTCATCTTCCCCTCTTGGCCACAGAGGAGCGCTGTCCTTCTCCAATTCAATGCGGCTAACTCGTACTATTCGAGCACGCGTCCAACAACTGCTGTCCCGCTACGTAAGCTAATTTATACACAATATTGTTTTTATGATTTGTATTTGTATTATTATTTTATATATTATAATTTTATTAAATACAGTTTTAATCTAAATGTTAATACCATGCGGGGTTTTTTCTTCACAGAAGCAACAGCTGTTTGGTGACGAGCTCTTTGAATACAGAGAGCTGATGCTGAGTACACTTCCTACGGTTACTGTCAGTTATCAGACCTGGCTACACATGCAGGTGTGCATCATATCTGTATCAAGAATTTGGTTATGAGCTATTTTACGGCATGAGGGTATATTCTAATAGTATTTGTTTGGTTCAGGACTCTGAGCGTTTGCGTTTGGCCTCTCACAACCTCCAAACCTTCTGGACTCACCTGGAAGGTCAACGGCAGCAGCTGGAGAGAGAAAAGGATGCGACGAAAGAAAGAAGAGAGCAGAGAAGAGGCAAACGAGGAAAGCCTCAGCCCACACTGAGCCAAAGTTTTGTTAGTCTGCAAATAGACCTGCGGGACTTAATGAAACAAGTCAACTCTCAGGTAGGTACAAGTGCACACTTGTTAGATACGTATCACCTCCCAGCCAACAGTAGCTTATTTGGTGATCTCATAAACACAGTGTCACCATGAGCAACTCATCATCACCCCTTTAAATTGCAAAACAAGGGGGTGCTTGCCAGAATATCTACAAAAATCCCAAGGGGATTTTTTTAGGGTATATAGAAACTATTCGTGATATATTTGAATCTAAGAATAGTAACTTTCAAGACTTTGCCATGTAGCCTAGTGTTTTAGTCATATTTGTCTGGTCTGTCTTGTATCTCTGAGTGATCATTTTCTGACTACATAAATTCCACTTCTTTATTCTAGTTTTTTTGTTGTTGTAGTTTTGAGAATTCTAAATAATAACTAAGTAGAGTTATTTTAAAAAGTTACCAAGACTGACAGATTGAATTATGATTGATTACTAATGCTTTCTCTCTTTCTATCTGCAGTTGAACAGTCTGCGTATCACTGCATCCACCAAGTCCCCACTAATCCATCCCCTACACTCAACTTCATCTCCCAGTGCGATTCCCAGCATGCATCATTCCACTGAGAGCACCACTGTACTCCCGACACCAACTCACACGGATAATCATCACAGCTCCACTGCACTATCTTCTACTTCGACGGAGAACACTTCTGTCAGCTTCCTGCCACCAACCCAGACATCAGCAGCCTCCATTTTCACAGGAAGTCGGCTATCTGTGGTTACCCAGCAGACAACAACAGCAGAGACATCCCGTTGGGTTCAGCATCTGAGAGGTTATGTGATACTGAGAGATCTAGAGCGGTACTTGAGCAGATTGTCACGAGATTATGCAGTGCTCCAAGCTAAATACTGACAAACACGCATAAGCAAATCAACAAAAGCGGGAAAAAAAGAAAATCAACAAGTATTGCTCAAGTATTACACAGAATTGAATTCTAAAACAAAACCATGGAAATACGTAATTGAATACACTAACATTCATATCTACAAACATTTTCATCAGTTTCTGTTTACCTTATTCAATAATTATTTTATTTATGAAAATAATTTATTACTGTTTTTTATTTACTATTTGTTTACAAGATACTTGCCTAAATGTGTGAAGACTTTTTTTGTTTAAACTGCATTTCTGTATTTTATATTTAAGTATCTGGAGTATTATGGATAAGTCTCAGGGGGATGAGCACATCAGCAGGCAGCTAGTGTAGGTTACTATGAGATTGCCAAGCAGTGTTGTTTGACCATTATGTATTTTCATATGGCCCTGATTGAAGGGTAAGCAGTGTTATTCGATCATTAAGTATTTTCTTATGGCCCTGATTGAAGGGTAAGCACTTAACAGCACTTAACTTAACAGCAAACTCTTTTGTTTATATTGGCCAATTTTAACTGAAACAAAAAAAGGTTAGTCAGCCATTCTGGAAGATCAAAAATCCCCAAACACCCCACTTCCCTCCTCCACTGATAATCAGCAAATCAGAGGTCAGAGTGAGATTAATTTTACATCCCTTTTTCATTGTCATTCCCCTGTACTTTCCATCTTGTGTTATTTATTAAATTATTATTTATTTTATTTATGTGAAATGTGCCAAATGTTTTTCATAAGATATTTATTGTTCATAAATAAGTGCAAAAGTGAAATGTTTGTTATTTTATACAAGCATGTGTATTGATTAAAATTACTGAGAAGCACTTTTCTTGCATGTGTATTTGTGTAACAGTATTTTATTTTTTTTTTTGCATACAACAGATGTGAAGTGAAAAGTGAAGTCATACCGAACACGATGCAGTCTAAATTAAGACATGTTGTGACTGATCTCAGTTTCAAAACACTGTCTGAAAAAGGGTTTTGGCATCTGCCTGAAGTCTTAAAGATTTAAAGCAAACCAAAAAATATCATATGAAGCATAATGCCTTTAATCTTTTTTTCTTTTCAAATTATTCAACAACAAATGAGTTAAAAAACAGTGTGCTGATAAGTAGTGGTGTTATTTGTAAAGCACTATGCTTTTGTATTTAAGTTTTAAAATCTATTATCTAGTTAATAAGAATTCTTAAAAATACTCTGTAGTAGGCTATATCTGTTTAGTAAATATTTAATTATTAACATAATTGAAAAAAAGATTCATTTAATTGGTCAGATAAGAGAAATATAAAATCAAAAAATTCAAAAAATCTTCATTAAAGCATAATCTAAATTCAGTTTTCAAAAAAAGACTATAAATGTAATTTAATATATACTTGCTATTATGCTAACATGTGCTTTTGGAGTGAGACTGAAATGAATCATAAAAGTGTAGTCTGGCTCTGTGTAGTGATTGGCTAAAGCACTCCTGTGAAATGATCTGTCCACTGCTGGTGAGCTGTCATTGGCTGTTCATGAGATCTGTGGGGCGGTCTGGAAAAGAGGGACGAGAGTATTTATGTTCACTTGCAAACAACATTTGCTAAATAATCCATTTTATTTTCACCCCTCTGAACTTTCCTCCTGAAATCCCATTACTACCCGTTTCTTTTTTTTCTTAAAAACTTTGTTGTCTCTACCCTTCTAACCAAAACCACTACAAATTTCAGCCTTGCATTTCTTTATCAGAAAACGTGAGAGTCTCACCACAGACAAGTGTCCATTCTTGGTCTTGACCACTCGCAGGGCTGAACCACTGGTGAAATCTATCACTCCTTCCTTTCCCCTCGCTATGGCAAACCTGATACTGGAGAGTAAATCATAATCAGACTGAAAACTGTAAACATGCGTATACATATACATAACTAAAATAACATGAAATACAAACAGAACGACAACACAAAAAAATATATATGGGCCATTCTACAGAATTGATCCAAAGTCAGAGTTGGAAAAGTCTTGAAAAAAAAAATGTCTTTTTACACATTTCTAGTAATTGTGCAGTTAATTCTCAAATTTTATTTTCAGAAATAGTACATAATTTAATTAGAAGTGTTATATTGATTTCGCTTAGATCTTCATTGTACTTGTACTTACAACTAAAAAGTTGATCATACTGATTTCAAACTTAAGGATTCATTAGTTTGAATATACATTGAACCAAAAACTATCATAACACCTTAGTTGATAATTCAGTACACTGATATACAGTCAAGCCCGAAATTATTCATACCCCTGGCAAATTCTGACTTAAAGTTACTTTTTTCAATCAGCAATTTTTTTTTGACCGGAAATGACACAGGCTTTTCCCAAAAGATAATAAGACAAGAGGCATCATTCTGAAAAAATTATTTCTCAGCTTTTATTTACATTTGAACAAAAAGTGGCATGTCCAAAATTATTCATACTCTTCTTAATAATCAATAGAAAAGCCTTTATTGGCTATTACAGCAATCAAATGTTTCCTATAATTGCTGACCAGCTTTTTGCATGTCTCCACTGGTATTTTAGCGATGAGCTCCAACACTTTCAGGGTCTCCTTGCCATCACCCTGATCTTTAGCTCCCTCCACAGATTCCTTGATCTTTAGCTCCCACAGATTCTCAAAAAAGCTGGTCAGCAATTATAGGAAGCGTTTGATTGCTGTAATAGCCAATAAAGGCTTTTCTATTGATTATTGAGAAGGGTATGAATAATTTTGGACATGCCACTTTTTGTTCAAATGTAAATAAAAGCTGATAAATACTTTTTTCCACAATGATGCCACTTGTACATCATCTTATTATCTTTTGGGAGAGGCCTGTGTCATTTATGGTCAAAAAAAAAACTTGCTGGTTGAATAAAAGTAACTTTAAGTCAGAATTTGCCAGGGGTATGAATAATTTTGGGTTTGACCGTATATTTTTTTTTTTTGACAAAACATCCCATGTGTCGGTAGTGACAGGAAATTTTCAGTATTGATAGTAATGCTTTTCTAGCAACCACATCACATTACAGAATTTTAACTTGCTTACTTACACACTACTAATACATACTAAAATACAAAAAAATTGCAGAACTGTACTAAAATTTTGTTTATTTCCCCCAAATAAAGGATTATGTGTTCCCTTATGTTGCTACCGAAACAGTGATGACTCTTATTGTAGTGACGATTTTATGGGATAACACCCAAAAAAACAAAGATGTCACTACCGAAAAGCCTAAAGAAAAATTATAACTGCACACTCACTTAGGTTTTACAGTAACATTACCCACCAAATGTTTAAATAGTGACTGTTTCAGTAGTGATAATTTTAGATACTTTTGAACCTAAAAAAGATGCTAGTCTATCCACTGCCCTCCAAAAGTTTGGAAACACCCTTGGCAAAGTGTGGTTTTGGACGATATCAGCATAGTGTGAATCACCTTTGGGCAATCCTCCAGGAGGCTTGGGAGTAATATATCAAGTCAATGTTTGAATAAATTTATGAACTTGGATGCCCAGATTATGCAGAGCTGTACTGGCTGCTAATGGTGGATATTTTGATGAATCGAATTATGTAATAAAATATGTTTTCGCAGTTTGTGTTGTCCAAAATTATCACAAATTAAAAAGGATTCATGCCAATATTGTCCAAAACCCTACTTTTCTAGGGCATTTCCAAACTTTTGGAGGGCAGTGTACATAGCACAATTTTGAACAGTTGTACACATATAACAACTAAATGTTATGGAAGACCTCCCAAAAAAGTGTGCTTAATTGCAGAAAAGTAGTGACGGTTCTTAAAGTTACACAGATTTTTCAGACTTTTGAAAACAATTTACATCAAAATCATGGGTCCTATCTATTCACTACAGTACGTAGCTATGCGAGAGAGTGACAGAGGAATATTTCCTGATTATAAATGTAGGAATGTAGTTAAAATCAGTCTCAGCCAATGGACTAAAACATACACTGTTTCAGTAGTGACATGAAAAATGCAGGACACATTTTTCACTTAAAGTTTTATCATTTACAAAGAAAATATCAAATAAATATTTTTGAACTTCACTTTTTAAAAGAATAAAAAATATACTTTTAAAAACAACAATGGAAAAAAAATACAAATATTATTTCAATATCATTTTCATAAATTGTAATCTAGGGGTTAGGATTTGGGACAGCCACCTCCCAATTGAAAGTACCCAATAAATGATGATTTTATATATATGGCGCTTACTGTTATTTTAAATATTGTGGATTTCAATATATAATAAAAGGATCTTAGTAAACATCTAAGATTTAAATACTTAACTGCTTTTTTTAATTTTTTGGTTGTGGGACAGCAGTTTACACCAGTTCTGTAGAATGGCCCATATACTGTACACTTCTGTTCAAAAGTCTGTGGTTGGTAAGAATTTTTCAATGTTTTTGAGAAGTCTATGACAGGATTTGACTCTGTGCACACACACACCTGTCCTGGCTGATGTTGACATTGTGTATCTTGTCTGCCATCATGGCCAGCTTGGTGACAGCCTCAACCACATGATCGCATTGCAGCACCAGGTCACCCTAAAGGTCAGAAGGTCAAAGTGAAACAACAGGACCAAGAGCACAACCAAGACAATCAAAAACCATAGCAAGGCCTCTCTCACCTTCTGCTTACTGTCAATGGTGGGAATATGCAAAACAAAGAATCCGTCACTGAGGGAACTAACAGAGATACCTACAAAAACAAACAAGCCAAGATTGTATAGCATTGTCAAGTGTTAAGAGATTAATGGAGCACTAGTTGTTTGACACTTATGAGAATTTATGGTTTGAGTAGGGAAGAGTATGATTACCCAAGAATTAGATACGGTGAAAAACAGGAGTATGAAACTTTAATAAGCTTGGATGTCGTACAGTATTGTTAGGCAACAAAGGAGAGAGCTGTATTACAGTAACATTACCCAGCAATGCGCCATAGTCGATACGTTGTTTGATTTTTGCTTCCTGGACCAGCACAGCAGATGAAGTGGTCAACAACAGCTGACGAACACGTGGGCGGAAGCCATGACGGTCATACTTAGTGACCGCTATACCGTACTGAAAAATAAATATATAATAAGATTCTCAACCCCTCTAATATCAACATACAACATCTCTAAGTAGACAAGTATTAGACTAATTTAATGTTCATTTCATTATATTAAAGACTGGCTCCTTCTGATAAACACTGGCTAATGTTTTGTGGTAAGGTGGTTCTGTAGGAGCTATTTATAAAAATAAATTGTTCGTTTTTGGAGTCTGTGTGCGCCCCCTACAGGAGAAAAACAGGATGAAGCCTCAGGTGTGGAGATACATGGCTTGCTCCGCTATATTGTAGCAAATACTAGCAAATAATGAATAAACAAACTTCAACTTAACCTCAGTCATTGTGGATTTTAATGAATACTAAAATGGAATCTTGTTACCAAACAAAGAAGCATTTAAAAATGTCCCAGTGGGCCCTAGAAGTGACTAAGGACTTCACTATGTTTTTAATGGTCACTGCATAGTACATTTATATGGAATACACACAAACGTTCAGCTTTATTTTCACACAAATGTATTAAAACACATTTACCTTCACCTTGTTGTCACTCCCAAGAGTTTGCAGCACTTTGAGATTGATCTCTTCAGTCTCTGTGGTAATTAAAATGTGTCAGTTTCTGTATTTGTTTGTGTATGTATGTATGTTTTTCACCAGAGACACTGAATATTACCTAGTCTGGTGGTTACGAAGAGTTTGGGAACACTTCGAGGGTAGCAGTCCTTCTGATCACTAAAGATCGCACTGGCTACAACCTTCTGTTCCAACTGCAGACAGTGTGAAATGAGTTACCTTTGTCCATCAATGTTGTGTGTTTGTGTGTGTTTGCTCTTGTATGAATGCAGTACCTGCTTCTTCCACTCTGGCTGGATTCTCCTGCAGTAGTCATTGACAAGGTTGCGAATGCACATTCGGTGAAGGTGTTCAGATGCCTGTGGGGGAAAACAAAGTTCAAAAGTTTGGGGGTTTTTGGGGGGGATTTTTTAAAGAACAGATGTTTTTGAAAGAAGTCTTTTATACACAACAAGGTTGCATTTATTTGATAAAAGATGCAGTCAAAACAGTAATATTGTATAATAGTAATATAATTAGAATTTAAAATAACTGTTTGTATTTAATTCATTTTTAAAATGTAATGTATTGCTGAATTTTTTAGCATCCATTATTCCAGTCTTCAGTGTCACACGATCCTTCAGAAATCATTAATATGCTGATTTAGTGCTCAAGATACATCTCATTATTATCAAATGTAGATATGTTTTTTATATTTAGTGCACCCTTGCTGAATAAAAAATATTCATTAATTCAACTACATCCTCAAAACACAAACTCCAGTTGGTGTAACCAAACAGAGCTCAGTGGTTTATTTAGTATCATATCTTATTGTATCTTTATCATATATTATTATCATACCTCAGTGAGTGAGGGCGGTGGTCTTGGCCAGTTCTTGTCCAGCACACTTTTTGGCAGATTTCGCTTCACTTTCATCAAGTAGGAGAATCGCACATGGTCTAGGAAGTACTCATTGTCAGTGCAACGAGGCTCATTGCGCAGGATGAAGCCTTTGATGAAACTGTGGAATTAAGGAAGGATGAAATCAAGGATTAAGGAAAGACAAAATCAATGACACAATCGATGTAACTCGTGCACCTATGTGATACTAAAACTCTCATACTTGCGTATAGTGTCAGCTGCTTGTCTGCGATGCTTGGCTTTCCTTCTGCCTTTGACTCCTCTCCACCATGACTGGATAACTATTACTGAAAGATGAAAGAGACAAACAGATTGGCTGTTGCCTTCCTTTGCTATGCCTGTGTGTCTGTGTTTAGTCTGTTTGTCAAGGTTACCTGCATGTCGGATCCGGTGGTACTTGGCCCGCTCCCTGTAGCCCCGCCAAGATGTCTGGAGAGTGACAGCTTAAAAACAATTTGATACTGTAAATGTATTCATTATATCATAATAATAAAAAAAACAAGCAAATTATCATAACTTTACAAATAAGTGCTTGCAATGAGTGAAAATTATCATCATCACAGTCTTACCAATGGTTTGTTTCTTGGCCTCAAGTGCATCCTCAGTCACAAACAGAGTCCTTGGGAAGCGGATAAAGATTTTGGACCTAAACAGAAAGCAAAGTAAGATAAATTTTACCCCAGCTCTTCCACCATAGCCCCAGAGCTAGAAAAACTCCTGTAGATTTTTTCACTATTTACAGAGCTTCAAAACTTTTCAATGGTCTTTTCTTTTTACCCCTCACCTGCCCAGTTTGTATTCTTCAGGTTTGTAGTTGAGGTGTTTGACCAGAGTGGCGACCCCCTCTGAGAGTTTCCCCTGCCAGTGTGGCCAGGTGTCCGGACATAGAGACTTATACCTGCGCAAGAAACAAAGCACAAAAAAGTAAAGAAACACAGCCATCTGTTAACATAAAAACGGGTTGCATGAAAATCAGAGTGTCTGAGAAACTGACCTCTCTAAAAACACCTCATAGTTTCGCCTGTATGCAAATCCAGCTCTCCTTACTCTCAGATTCTCCATCAAACCCAAATACTTCACCTGATGCCTGACCAAAACCTCATCAAATCTACCTGAGAAGCAGAGGAAGAACAATATGCATAATGTCAGTACCATCAAAACAGGGAAATATAACCACATGGTTTGGTGCATGCAATTTGTGACCCTGGAACACCAGTCATAAGGGTGATTTTTTTAAAATTGAGATTTATACATCATCTAAATAAATGAGCTTTCCATTGATTTATGGTTTGTTAGGATAGGACAATATTTGCCCGAGATACAACTATTTGAAAATCTGGAATATGAGGGTGTAAAAATAAAAAAAAATCTAACTATTGAGAAAATTACCTTTAAAGTTGTCTAGATAAAGTACGTAGCAATGCATATTACTAATCAAAAATTAAGTTTTAATATTTACAGTAAAAATTTTTTACAAAATATATTTATGGAACATGATCTTTACTTAATATCCTAATGATTTTTGGCATAAAAGAAAAATCTATAATTTTGACCCATACAATGTATTTTTGGCTTTTCATACAAATATACCCGTGATACTTAAGTCTGGTTTTGTGGTCCAGGGTCACATTTATTGGTCTATGAATACAACACATTCGCTTTTACCTGGCTGTTTAGCATCATTAGGTTTTATGCAGCGGACATACGATGGTTCCTTAGACATCAAAATCTCCATCAGTTTAGCCAAACTGAATTTGAACTGTGTGGCAGCCTGTGCAGAGCAAACAAGACTTCGAGTTTATGTACAGTATGTGTCTGTATGTGTGAGTGTGTGTGTTTGTGTTCATCTAACCGTCTCTGGTCTTCTCTGGTCCATCAACTCATCTACATGGAAACACTGACTGACAATGTGATTCCCCGACTGACACAGCACCTGCAATAAGATACAGTGGGTTTAGAAACACGTTTTTTCAGCCATAACACTCATACTCACACTGTAATCATCACACTGTACCTCCTTCAGGTGTCTGTACAGCAGGTCATTATTTTTGTCCAGAAATCCTGAAAATAGAGAAACAAAAACTACAATCACAGCACCAAACAAAATTAACTATGGGTGGACAAATGGATGGATGTTTTCCCCTCACCATTGACGTTGTAGTTGACCTCTCCAGCATAATGAACCAGTCTAAATTCTTCTCGTCCAATTGCCTTGCGGATCTTCCCGTTGGCCATTTTATGACTGGAACATGAAATGGATTAATCAGATATCAAGCAACATCCCAGTAATATCTTAACAGGATTGTTCACCCAAAAATGAAAATTATGTCATTAATTACTAAAACCCTTAAGACCTTTGTTCGTCTTCGGAACACAAATTAAGAAATGTTTGATGAAATCCGAGAGCTTTCTGACCCTCCATAGACAGTGACAAGTGTCCTACCATGTTAAAGGTCCAGAAAAGTACCAAGAACATCATTAAAATAGTCCATCTGACATCAGTGGTTTAACTGCAATTTTATGAAGCTACGAAAATACATTTTGTTGCACAAAAAACTAAAATAACTTTATTCAACAATTCTTCTCCTAGCGCCATTTCGGAGAATACCATGACACATGCGCGTGCTTTGATGTGCACGTAAAGAACGCATGTGTTGTGATACTCTCCAAAATGGTGCTACGGTGACGTGAATTAGTTGAATTGTTGAATAAAGTTGTTATTTTAGTTTTTTTTGTGCAACAGATGTATTATATATAAAACTACTATTGAACCACTGATGTCACATGGACTATTTTAACAATGTCCTTACTACCTTTCTGGACCTTGAATGTGATAGAATCCATGCTGTCTATAGAGGGTCAAAAAGCTCTCGGATTTCATCAAAAATATCTTAATTTGTGTTCCGAAGACGAACAAAGGACTTGTGGGTTTGGAACAACATGAGTTATTAATGACAGAATTTTCATTTTTGGGTGAACTGTCCCTTTAAACATCAGTCATGCTGATTCAACTATACATGCTTAGTGGTCCTACGTGATAAAATGGGCATGGCCACCCAGTGTGTCTTCCAACTTCTCCAGGAAGGTGATGTCACTGGCATCTCCTCGTCTTAAGCACTCCTCATCCTGATTACAACAAATTACATTCATTTTAATTCAATTTGGATGAGCAGAAAAAAAATTATATTTAGAAGTAAAAACACACAGACAGACCAGAATGGCAATGATGCCTTTATGTTTCTCCTCCACCAGGTCACAGATGATTTTGTTGTTGAAATATTCCACTCTCTCCCACTGGCCAAAACACAAGGAACGTAATTATAAATATAACAAAAGTGAAAGACAATATGCATACCAGTGCTGTGTTTATTTCATTCAAAAAACGGTATTACTGTGAAATAAAATAATTTGAAATATTGGTTTTCTATTTCAATATATATTTAAATGTAATTTATTCCTGCTACAGTAAAGCTGTATTTTCAGCAGCCATTACTCTAGTTTTCATTGTTACACGAGCCTTCAGAAATAATTCTAATATGCTGAATTGGTGCTCAAGGAACATTTCTTAATATTATTTGTGTCACTTAATATTTTTGTGGAAATAGTGTGTGATAGTTTTTTAAGGATTCTTGAATTTGAAATGGAAGTTATAAATGTCTTTGTCACTTTTAAATATCAATATACATGTCCTTGTGGATTAATAATAGCAATGATAATTTTATTATTATTTGGTTATTTTTTATATACAAATAAAGAGGACATATAGTGGGGGCCAGCATTATTGAAACACTAGCTAAAAAATGGTTATAAGTTCATTATTTATATTGTTTGCTGTAATGTGTCAGTAGAAAATATCAGTTTACATTTCCTAACATTCATTTTGCCATTAATTGCAATAATGCAGTGAGATTTTTGTTTGCACAAGGAGTCTGACAACAGCCAGTGCTCCACACTAAGATCTGATCTCATAATCATGCAGTCTGTCTGAAATGACACGAAGAATCAGAACAAACTGAGACAGACTAAATCCAGAAGAACTGTGGCTACATCTCCAAGATGCTTCAAGAGATCTACCTGCAAAATTACCTGAAAAACTATGCCCAAGTGCACCTAGGGCAAAAGCTAATTTAAACGCAAAGGATGGTCACAGCAAATGTTGATTTAATTTAGTTAATAGAAGTCAATTGATAAAGAAAATCTATTTATGAAATTGTTTTGATAGCATCCTCATTTTACAGCATTTTTACAAAAGTGTCTACAATGTTTAACAGTAATGTAGCTTTGCAGGTAGTTTTCTTAGAGCATCTTGGAGACGTATCCACAGTTCTTCAGGATTTACTCTGTCTAAGTTTGTTCTGTTTCTTCATTTCATTCCAGACAGACAAGACTCCTTGTGCAAACAAAATCCCCACTGGATTACTACAATTAATGGCAAAATGAATGTTTGGAAATCTCAACTCATATTTCCTACTGACACAACAAAAGATAGAAATAACTGACTTAAAACCATTTTTTAGCTGGTGAAAATACTAGTGTTCTAATAATTATGGCCACCACAGTAAGTCTAAACAGAAGGGTTTACTGTTCATAATAGAGGGCTCCCCTTGGCATTTAAAGATGACCCAATAATTACGGAATTTAATTTTTTGGGTCAACTATCCCTTTAAATAATACAAGTTAGTTAATAATGGAAATGTTTTAGAAATGTATAAACAGAAATAATTTTAGTAGACTTAAATACAAAAGTTTTTAACTCATACACTGATTTTTGTATTATTTTCCTTACACACACTCACCACAATCCCCTCGGCCTCGTATTCCTCCTGTTCACTTTTCAGTGTGAGCTCAATAAACAGCTGCTGCAATTTTTCATTGCAGTAATTAATGCAGAACTGCTCAAAACTACAGACAAAAAAAAGAGAATGAGATGAATTTCCTTAATAATTCTATAGCCTAGTAATCTATTTTACTAATTCTTCAGCAAAGTTTCAACACTCAAAAGAGAGAGACAAAGTCAAACGGACCTGTTGTGTTGAAAGACCTCAAATCCATATATGTCCAGTAAACCAATAATCGAAGAACATTTACTGGAGTAGTAAACCTCATCCTGTAAAAACAGGAAAGTATAATAATCTTTATAATCACTCCACTAGAGGGCACATCAAAACCGTAAAAAAAAGCACACTAAGCTCCAGTTCATACATTTAAGATGACATTCTGACTAATAAGCCCACTTAAGTAAAGCAAGGGCATTGACAAAAAGAAGAAACACACCTTAAAGGCCAGTGATTGGTTTAACTTCTGGACAAGCCAGGTAAAGGCACGACCATATATGGCTTTGGCCAAAGAGTCCCGAGCAGAGAGAGCCTGTTCTAAACTCAAAGGACTGATCATCTGAAATCAAACACACACACACACAAACAACTGTTTGTTCATCTACTAATGCATGAGAATATTAGCAAAGATCAAGTATGTTGAAATCTGAAAGCGAGACAGAACAGATAATGTGATTTTACCTCCTCCCCTTTGGCAACAATTTTCTTGTGAGTAAGAGCTTCTTTCACGACTGACCCGTCCACACCCAGCAGCTGTTGACAGAAAAAAATAAGGCACATTCTGTGCATCCGTGTATGCGCGCAGGACATCAAGCAGACAATTGCAACACTAAACAACAGTGTGATCATTCCAAGTTTTGCAAACAAATAAAACATTTTCATCAAAAATATTTGGGGATATAAAACCATTTTTTTATTTTGTAATATTGCCTTTGAATTAAACTAATATCTAGGTATTTAATCACGTCTCAGACAGAAGCTGTCACTTCTAGCTGGATAATGCCATCTGAGATTTCATCATGTTTGTGAGGTCAGGAGGAATTGTAACACTAGTTATTAAATTAAACTTGTATAACTGAATTGAGAAAGTGAATCTTTAAAATGTATGATGATCATAATTTCATTAAAGTATCTAGCTGAAGACAGTTTTTGACTCACAATATTTTAGCAAAACGGTTAAACTTTTATTACATTATTTTAATTATGATCTAATATTTAATTATAATTATAATTTGATCTTCATGTTCATTCTATTAACTGTATGGCAGGTAGATTTGCAGGAGTCTGTAAGTTATAATGTGAAAAAAAAAGAAAATTGAATTGCCCAGGTCCCTATTTAATCTAAAATGGAGATCTAAATCACATTTAACTAAGCTTTGAAAAGTATACTTCTTAAAACAGATAACAGCTTCAGGACACTCAGCTCTGCACAAGAGGAGCACACAACAAACCTGAGACAAGTGGCTCTAATGAGACAGGTATCTAATTCCCCAGAAACAGGTATAAAGTTCAGACACATAGTGAGATCACTTGAGACGGGACATTAACTCACTTAGAGCCTGATTGCTCAGCTCACCTGGGAGAGATATTGAAGTTGGGGTTCAGTGGTGACGTGTGTCTCTCCCTCCTCATCTTCACCGAACTGTATGTTACCCAGATGTAAAACACTGGCCACAATCTCCATCAGCTCCTAAAGAGGAGAAAGACTTTGTAAGTGTGTTTCCTGACTATGACAAAAGATCTTAAATGTCAAATAGGTTTGTGTGTGTGTTTGTGTGCACCTGAATCTCCTCTTCATTGAAGCCAATGATGGTGAGAGCGTTTCTTACAACTTTCCAACCATTCTTATCATTGATAGAGCTCACCCGTGGACAGTTACCCTGACAGAGAAAAAGTATGTTACATACAAACACATACACAAACAACAAAAATGTGCAAACAACGGCCATTGATTTAAAATACAATTAACATAAACACCTTAACCAGGTAATGATACTGTTGTGGGTTGGTTTTCTCCAAACCAAGTCTCCTCAAAAGAGTTTCTTCTCCACCCTCCAGAAGCTGATAGAAGATGTGGAAGTTTCTCTCACCATGGTTCTGATGGGCCACACGGGATTTCTCTAACAGGTAGTTTAGGATGTGACCTCCAATTGGAGCACCCTGAACAAGATAGAAATCAAAAGAATTTGCACATGTGCACAGGATGTTATGTTTTGTGTATAAGCCTATGATAACAATCTTAAAATGTCCATATATTTGCTGAAATATTAAATATGTGACCCTTGACCACATAAACCAGTCTTAAGTAGCACAGGTATATTTGTAGCAATAGCCAAAAATACATTTGGTATGGGTCAGAATTAACGATTTTTGTTTTATGCCAAAAATCATTAGGATATTAAGTAAAGATCATGTTCCATTAAGATATTTAGTAAACGTAAATATATCAAAACTTAATTTTTGATTAGTAACATGCATTTCTAAGAACAATTTTCTCAGTATTTAGATTTTTTTGCACCACCCTCAGATTTTCAAATAGTTGTATCTTAGCCATAAATCTCAGTTTCAAAAAATTTACCCTTATGACTGGTTTCGTGGTCCAAGGTCACATATTTAGTCTTTTGCTAATGTCAATCCTTTAAATGTACACCAGTAAATCTATGCTGGATTTAAGGAAAGGTTTGTGGTCTTAAACTAAGAAGTGTGTTTCATTTACCTTATAGTCAAACTGAATGTCCATGTATTTCCCAAAACGACTCGAATTGTCATTCCGGAGAGTTTTAGCATTCCCAAAAGCCTGTTGTGACAGTGAGAGTGACATTTAGCAAGCTGTGTACAGAGGACCCTCGCAGTGTTAGTGTGTGTGCTTACCTCCAGGACTGGGTTGGACTGCAACAGTCTCTCTCTGATAGTGTGTGTGTTGTTGCGGGTGGGACAGATGTGTGTGTAGTACTGAAGTATTTTTTTGGAGGCCTCAGTCTTTCCAGCGCCACTCTCTCCCGAAATCAGAATACACTGATCTCGTCTCTCAGTCCGCAGCGCACGATATGAATTATCAGCCAGGGCAAAACTAAAGTCACAGATAATACAGCCAGTTATAGTTTCATGTGTGCAAACACTTAATGGGTAAAAGTTTAAAAATCCTATGAATGAATTTGACAGCACAGTTTTCTTTCCTGCATTTACTGTATATATTTTCAGATTTTCTTCCCATTTCTATGGGAAGGGTTTTGCATTTCTTTTAAACGAGTATGTGGGTGTGTGTAAGTGTGAATGTGTGTGTAAGTGGAAAGTTGTATGCATGGTCCAATCTCCGGAATCTCCAGGAAAGTGAGTCATACTAAGAGAATTGGCGGAATGTTCTCAGGGATTCTCACGGCCATAACACATATACACACACACACACACACACACTTAACACTTACATGTGAGGTGAGATCTCATAGAAGTTGACTCCTCTATGGCGCTCCATGTTCTGCTTGGAGTAAATCTCCAACTCTCTGTAAGGATTCACTGATACCAGCACTGAGCCGATATACGTCTTTTAAAGATAGACAGATAAAGAGGCAGAAAGAGAGAAACAAAGGTGGATCAAAGCAGAGAAAGCATAGTTAATGTGAATCAAAATTATGGGTTGATAAGATATTTTAATCTTTTTGAAAGAAGTCTCTTTTGCTCACCATGGCTGCATTTACTGGATTAATAGACAG
The DNA here is from genome assembly GCF_049309525.1 of Garra rufa. Classification (NCBI taxonomy): domain Eukaryota; kingdom Metazoa; phylum Chordata; class Actinopteri; order Cypriniformes; family Cyprinidae; genus Garra; species Garra rufa. The sequence goes on from NC_133365.1 coordinate 27,675,797, forward strand.
TAATATTGTAAAATATTCCAATTTAAGATACATTTTAAAAATTTTAATGCATCCCTGCTTATTAAAAGTACTAATTTCTTAAAAAAAATTTACAGACCAAAAACTGTTAAACAGCATTGCATATTTTATATATAGTTTGTACATACGCATAAGTTCCATATTCTGTGTAACTGTCGTTAAAATGATTTGATTATATTGTATAGTAAGATGGTGTTTGTGTATGTCGTACATAAATAAGGCCTTCTCTGTATCGCCGGCGTAGGTTTTCGATGAAAGCAGCTTCGCTGTTGTAGTTCTCCAAGAGCAGGAAGTCTTGGACGCCGACCCGATCTCTTGCTGAGAGTGCGCTCTCCATGACTAACCTTACACCCCCTTCTACACCAACCTCCTACAGAGAGGGACAAAGTGAGATAGAAATTGGAAAAACACAAAGAGAACACTGATGCAAACACTTACACACAGCAGAGCCACAACACAGGAACTGAGAGTGTTTGTACGTACACTTACAACTAGGCCCACATGGAATCTGCGGCCACAGAAATTCTGAAGAATGTTCCACCGATTTACACAGAATTGGAACGGCCTTCACAAAGTTTAACGTGTGTGTGGTTGTTTATTAAAGAAGCATATGCTCCTCTTTACAATATGTAATATAAGCCTCAGGTGCCCTCAGGATGTCTGTAAGGTTTTATCAGTTTTTTTTATCAGTTTAAACTTTTAATATACGGTTTTCTGAGCAAACACATCCGAAGCACATGCACAGAAAGCAGCTGTCACACGGCATGTGAGTACTAAACTAAACACTCTTTCATGTCTTATTGCGCTATAACTGTCAAATACACACGTTTAATTATGGTAAAAACATACATGAGTTACAAAAACTGTTGGTTATGTATGTGAAGGTAAACAACTGGGTAAGAAATTGTATGTTTATATTAGATCTGTGTGGCAGCAGCGTAATATATAGAAAATAAATCAATAAACCCACTGCTCTCTTGTCTCCTCTGAGGCTGGGACTCTAAATAGTGTTCTGTGCGTGTCTGTGCAGCCAAAGACAGAACAGTTAGCATGCGTTGCTCAAACTTTTGCTTGTTTTTTTACATGCTTGCAAAGAAAGGGTTGTCCTTACTGGGTTGTCCTTTTTCACATTTTCTGGGTTGGCAGATGCACTAAGGACCTTGTCAGATTTTCACGATATACCCCCCCCCCCCCCATTATATGCCTTTGTTAACACTTTCAGAATTCTGCAGATTGCAAATATACTAAGATAAAAGTCTCAAGATTTATTAGATCTTGTAAATAGCAAAAATATAAAGTTAATAGCACAAATATATGCAGCAAATATCAGAAAGTGTACAAATCATAAAATACGAGTACAAAGCACGAGTACAAAGGAAGGGCTCCATGGAAATGTTTGGCATTGGTTCCTGACACACAAACACAGTTGTCTGTTTTTCAGAGGTAATGCTGGTACCTCTGCATATGAATCCAGTGGAAAATCTGACAAGACTTTAAGCGTTTGAGGAAGTGTGTCTTTGGAGTGGGTTCAGAAAGAGAGAGAGTTTGTTTGTGTGTGTGTGTGTGTGTGTGTGTGTGTGTGTGTGTGTGTGTGTGTGTGTGTGTGTGTGTGTGTGTGTGTGTGTGTGTGTGTGTGTGTGGGCATGTTTTTGTGACATATCAGGACACAAATGTGTGTAATAACATGGGTATGACATAGGTATTACAAGGAGAGGGTGACTTATGAGGACATTGCCCATGTCCCCACTTTTCAAAAGCCTTATAAATCATACAGAATACGTTTTTTTGAGAATGTAAAGATATGCACAGTCTCCTGTGAGGGCTAGGTTTAGGTGTAGGGAAGGTGTAGGGTGATAGAAAGTACGGTTTGTACAGTATAAAAACCATTACGTCTATGGAATGTCCCCACAATTCACAAAAACAAACATGTGTGTGTGTGTGTGTGTGTGTGTGTGTGTGTGTGTGTGTGTGTGTGTGTGTGTGTGTGTGTACCTTGTTTTTGTGACATATCAGGACACAAATTGATGTAATAACATGGGTATGACATAGGTATTACAAGGAGAGGGTGACTTATGAGGACATTGCCCATGTCCCCACTTTTCAAAAGGCTTATAAATCATACAGAATACATTTTTTTGAGAATGTAAAGATATGCACAGTCTCCTGTGAGGGCTAGGTTTAGGTGTAGGGAACGTGTAGGGTGATAGCAAATATCGTTTGTACAGTATAAAAACCATTACGTCTATGGAATGTCCCCACAATTCACAAAAACAAACATGTGTGTGTGTGTGTGTGTGTGTGTGTGTGTGTGTGAGAAAGACAGGAAGGTCACCTGTGGAAGCTCATGCTAAAACAACAATCTGCTGGGAGTAATACAGTGTGTGAGTGGATGTTCACTTTCCTTGGCTTTGCTCCACTGTTGTTCCACAAATTCTTTTCCAATGAAATAGTGATAAGGGTTCCCTAAATGCCTAACAAGATTTTAACGACTAACCAGATACCCCCCTCCCCAGACACCTGCACTTTGAAATCTTTCCTTTTGCCATTCTTAATCCATTGTTCTCTTCCCCTGTGTGTGTTTTGTGTTCTTGCATACTCTTACAGACTAGGATGCAGATGTACACACACACAAATAAGCTCCAGCATTATAATGATATCTGTCTCTAAAATAAATTCCTCTCTACATTGTGTCCCTCATGTTTTCTGTGTTCCATTAGAGGTGTTTAAATTGGCCACGCTTTTTTAAACCAAACAAGTTTAAAACCTCTTCAAAATTCAAAAACAACCCATCAACAACTCAAAAACAACCTCTGTTATGTTTATTTTTATGATGTAATGGACGTGGACATGGAAGTATAATCATGATTTGCTTTTTATAGTTAATGTTTTTGGCAAGTTTCATCAGTTTCTGATCTTGAGTGTTGTTAACAAAACTTGTCCGAGCTGATTTGACAGATTGAAGATTCATTATCTCAACCGAAGCCAAGTTTGGAATGGATTTGACTTAAAAGCTTGTTTAGGAACTATGTGCACAGATTTAAAGATAAAGTGTGTCATTTTGTACTGAACAAACTAAACTGCAAAAATAGAGACTGATTTCAGATGTATTTCCCTATGTGAGTTCCCAACTGCACCTATAAAAGAAGTTCAAAGTTTAAACCGCAGTAGTCACTTTCATTCTTTAGTCACCAAATTTGATTGCAATAATATGCACTCTCAATGACCAAACAATTAATGGCCTAGTAGGTCCTAGAATTTTAACTATTAGAATTAAATCTGTTCTTGCAAAATCTGCCAAATAAGACTGGTAACTGACATAATCTGAATATTTTTATATGTGATATTAAGGGGTAGGTTAATAAAAACTAAAATTCAACAGTTATAACCTACTGAAGCTGGCAACACAGCAGATAAACATTACTGAACACAAACTTAGTTTATACTACATGCAGTTGCTGTGACAAAGTCAACCAGCTCTATTTATCTCAGGCCCTGTTTACACCCAGGTTTGGCTTCATCTTAGCTGTGGAAAGAAGGGAAATGGAGTTTTGTAAAGGCCAAGCTCATGATTCGGGCTTCCCTAAACTAACTTTCCAGCCATATCGTATACTATTTGAACTGAACTGGATGATGATATCACTGAATTCATTGATGAACTGCCTTTAACTGAAAATTGATTATCTACAACAATGCGTTACTTACACACTATTGTTCTGTTTAAATACTGTGCAGTTGCTTTGACACAATCTGTATTGTTACAAGCGCTATATAAATAAAGGTGACTTGACTTGACTTGACTATGGAGCTGGGCCTGTTTAAACCTGGTACTAACATCTGTCCTGGGTGATCTGATCACAGTTGGTCAGTTGAGACACATTCATTGCTGTTTACAGCTGGTGTTTACACGCATCTAAAATGTGCCTCCTGTGAGCACTGGATTTCATGAAGGGGAAGGTCTCTGAATTCATGACTGCATACTTCACTTATGACATCAGTGTATTACTCACTGTAAACCCACTTCCATTTTGTCTGACAAAGCTACTTCAAATGTTGATTGAACTATTGAATGTAAAAAAGTCAATGTTATATAAAACATTTAATCAAGTCAAATTTGAGACCATTTAGTATGAGCAACCTAAAAAATTAAACACATTCTAAAAAAAAATGTATTTATTTTTTAAATCCCAAATGCTGGGTTCAGCCTGTTGGGTCAATTTATTGGGCTATTTTCAATATTTTTTACCCAGGTGCTTGGTAGTTTTTCTGTAACTCAGCTGCTGGGTCATTTTCACTGTCAAAACAAATGACAAACCCCCTCACATACAGTGCAACCCAATGTTGGGTAGTCTGTGCCAAACCGGTTAAAACTGCTTACATTTGTCAAAGGTCATTTTGTGTTTTGTTCTGAGAGAAAGCTTGAATGATGGGAAACTTCCTGAATTAAATTAAGTTGTATTACATTGTATTCCTATCAAAATGATTACTGTACAAATAGGAAAACATCTGCCGGCGCCACCATGGACGTTTCATCTCCAGCCAAACGAATGTGTGTCCAGGGCTGAAACACAATGTGACTTCGCTGTTATATGTAACATTAACAAAGTTAAAGGAGAAGTTCACTTCCAGAACAAACATTTACAAATAATTTACTCACCCCCTTGTCATCCAAGATGTTCATGTCTTTCTTCAGTCGTAAAGAAGCTTTTTGAGGAAAACATTTCAGGATTTTATAGTGGACTTCAATGGTGCCCCCCAGTTTGAACTTCTAAAATGCAGTTTAAATGCAGCTTCAAAGGGTTCTAAACAATCCCAGCTAAGGAAGAAGGGTCTTATCTAGTGAAACAATCGGTTATTGTCTAAAAAGAATTCACAATCGACCTAGCCTAACTGTCTTGAACAGGAATACACAGAGTTCACGCAGAGCTAGACAAGACGAGCATTTGAGGTTAAAAAGTATATAAATTGCTTTTTTTTTTTAGAAAAAAAAAGCAATCGTTTCGCTAGTTTCTTCCTCAGCTAGGATCGTTTAGAACCTTTTGAAGCTGCATTCAAATTGCAGTTTGGAAGTTCAAACTCAGGGGCACCATAGAAGTCCACTATATGGAGTTAAATCCTGAAATGTTTTCTTCATCATTTATTTACTACAGTAGGAGCACTACTGATCTAGTGCGCAAGCAACCCAGCTGTGGTCGCACTATGCGTTTGACGGATTGAAATTTAAAAGTCTGACAGACAAGATGTCACAAGGTAAAGCTGTTTTTTATGTAACTTTTCAAACATGAACATAAGATCATTTAATGAACTGGAACAGCCTATACTGATAGCAGTTTTCTTCCCACAGATTCCCATTGGCTGCTCTTGCTGCTCCTACCACGTCATAAAATGTTTACTGAATGTTTTTGAAGATTTTATGATTGCAAAAGACTGACTTGACATTGAATAAAAAATATTGTATATGAACATGCTTTGTTTGCTCACTAAAAATGCACTGATGACTTTAGTTTTAGTTTTCCACAAGTCTTAAAGTTCTGCATAATTAAGGGCGTGGCCACTTGAGTGACAGATGGATTGCCGCTGCTGTCACCACTGTCGCGCTCGGCGGGTATGGTTTCAGCACCCGCCTTATTGCTTATTTTCGATTATCCAGGAAATGATTTGATTATCCAAGATAGCGACGGCTGACTCCCGCCCACTATGATCTTCAAAAATGCTCTTTAGAGACCTACAGATGACGTCACGGACACTACGTCCATATTTTTTACAGTCTATACTTTACCCGCATTAATTATGACACATTATTAAGACACTTATACTCACTTCTGCTGTAGTTGAAGCTGGATCACAAATGATTCGCGTAAACATAGACGCACTTATGTAGATCAGGGATGGGCGCATTCCCTTCAAAAGCGAAAGTAACGCTAGTCTTCAGTGGTAAATGAGGACTACTATGTTCATATTACATCCGACAACAAAACGCCTCAATCGCTTAGGAGACATTCTACAGTCTACAGTTCACAGCTCAGTCACGGCGGGTCTAAGGTAAGGCGGTTGTGTCAATCAACTATCGTGGGAGCGTTCTCTGTCTGTGTTACGTCACACAGAAAGGCATCTGAAAATGGCTCGATATGAGAAAGGGGAAATGATTTAACTAAATTAAATAAAAACCACTGGGTGGATTTTTATCATTATAGGGTGGTTGTGTACACACTGCCAACACACATTTGTGACCCTGGACCACAAAACCAGTCATAAGGTTAAATTTGACAAAACTGAGATGTATACATCGTATGAAAGCTCAATAAATAAGCTTTCTATTGATGTATGGTTTGTTGGGATAGGACAATATTTGGCCGAGATACAACTATTTGAAAATCTGGAATCTGAGGGTGCAAAAAAATCAAAATGCTGAGAAAATCACCTTTAAAGTTCTCCAAATTAAGTTCTTAGCAATGCATATTACTAATCAAAAATTACATTTTGATATATTTATAGTAGGAATTTTACAAAAAATCTTCATGGAACATGATCTTTACTTAATTTCCTAATGTTTTTTGGCATAAAAGAAAAATCAATAATTTTGACCCAAACAATGTATTTTTGGCTATTGCTACAAATATACCCCAGCGACTTAAGACTGGTTTTGTGGTCCAGGGTCACATTTATGTTCAAACAACATGTAAAAGTGCATGTCGCATCCGATGACCCCTTTAAAGCATGGGCACTTATGATAATACATTTTTGTTATTCAGAACTAGATCTATGTAGTATTTTTGATTATATTTAGTTGTAAAAGGCATTAAAGTGATTAGTGCTTTCCTCAGTGAAGTCTCTTCTATTTCCAAGTATACGCAACTTGTTTTGATGTAGAGTAATTCTAGTAATTCTACACAGTATATAACATTTCAGTTTGCTAAACAAACTGATACACAAGTTAGACAAAATTAGAAAGTTCTACATCACTGTTATGTAAAGTTAAATGGCACCAATTATGCAAAATTCGCTTTTACATGACGTTTAGACATAAGTGTGTGTTGGCAGTGTGTGAACACAACCACCCTACAATGATAAAATCCTGCATTGCCATAGTTTCTGCCCACAGCTCCGCGCTCGAGCAGCTGTAACGTCAACAATGTCTAGTTAGCAATCCAGGTGTTCTGTGTTTGGATGTAAGACTGAACATAAGCGTCTTGATTTTCTCCCAACATCTGAGCCACTAAGGACGCAGTGAATTACTTTTATTTTTAAGGGTAATGTGCCTCAAAATCTACCTAAATACACTAAATGCTCGATCCCCATGTATTGGACGAGTGTCGACACGTGAGGCGTTTTATTAAACTTGGAGAAAATACGCTAATCTTCTTTACTCCCGTTGATATTTGCGAAGTCTGTTTTTTTGTGCTGCTGCCCATGATACACAAGGATTAACATTTACACTACAAATATGATGTGGTCACAATGCATTTCTCCACATACAGTTTGAGTGACTGGATCACAAAACATTTTAGACCCCTTTTACATCTGTAGCTACTCAAAACATAAGAAACACCAGCTGTAAAAGAGCTCTCAAGTCATAATAAGTTACTGTATTAGGACATATATAACAGAGAATTCTGCATTTGAGTGCTCTGTATTGTATTTCAAAAGCAGTAGCATGTGGACCTCATTCCTACAGCTGAAATGTGGGTACTGTACTCCCTGAGGGAGGTGTAATACAACTTTGCTGTATAATCTGGCACTGAGCCGTTTCTCTGGGCTTTTGAATTTATAAGTCTCTAGCTCTTCCATATAAGGGCCGTTCTGTCCTGTGCAGCCCAAATGAGTGATCTCTAGCTGGGACACTAAGATAGGCAGACTGGCCTCATAGGAAAGAGATCTTGTGCGGTGTGTCACCATAGCTATGCATGACATACTGTGCATAAAGGAGTGGCAAATCAACAACACAACATCTTGTGCTCGATCAAACAATCAGAAAAACATGTCTGCAACCCATCATGCACATATACACACTGAAAACGCTAAATGGGGCATTCATTTTCACCTTTACGAAATGAAACGTCACTGTTTGAAAACAGGAATACAGGCATACATGACACACCCACATAGACAGATGTAAATAAAACAAGAAGTCTTACCCTGCGGCGGTACTTCATCCTTCTCCCTCTCTCTCTCTTTCTCTCTCTTTCTCTTTAAGGGAATCTCTCGTGCCTGGTTTTCTTCTCTAATAATCTTCAGGGTGTGTCTGACAAGTCTGTGTGTGCATCTTATCGCATACAAGTAGTTCCTCTCGGTTGGGCACGTAACACACACCGAAATCTTCTACCCTGTCATATACTAAAGCACACGCACATGCATATTTGCACATGCTGACGGTCCATCCTCTATGCTTATACACTAATACAGCTTTCCTCTCTCTCTCTCCCTAACTCCCTCTCTAACTAAAACAAATGTATTTTTTTCTTCTCTGTTGCTCTAGAAGTCCATGCAGGGAAAACACTGATGACAGTCTCCCACACCCAAAGCCCCACCCACAGATGATTAGTCAGAAGACCACTTTAAAAACTTCACAAACAAAACACTTCTCTCTCTTTCCTGTTATCAAACTTTCTTGCTTAGCTTTGTAAGTCAATCTCTTAAACTCTCCCTTCTTTTTTTCTTATCTTTAATAGATCTCTTTCTTCAATAGTTTCAATTTCCACCATCTGCTATCCTTTTCTTTCCCTTTGCACACAGAAAAAAGCAGGGCTGAGTCATCCTTTACCAAAGGAAGGAAAGTGAAAAGGGGTTGCAGGTTTAGCTATTTCAGAATCTAACTCGTCTTAGAGGCAAATAAACAGTGAGAGTGGTAGAAAAAATAGTCTAACATCATCTGATCGCTGACACTACATGTAAACATGACTATAGGCTATTAAAATGACCAAACAAATGTCACATGATTCAACCTCAAAACATATTTTCTCTTTTGTCCCGTTCTTTCCTTCTTTAGCCCCTCCCTCTTTTTCCTCACACGCTTAGGCACATTTGTAACAAATGATCACCGAATAGCTGTCAGATGCTTAAATGCCATTCGTCAGCAAAAGCCTAATTATTTGTCTCTCTTTTTTGCCTGTTTTCTCTCTCTGTCTTGAAATTAGAAACAGATGAACCACAGAAACACTGCAAACACATCTAAGCCTTTTAAAAGCTAATTTTTACCAGAGACTAACAAGCAGTGCTTCCAGATTACAACAGCATTGGGACATTCCACTGTATGCAGTGCGAGAAGAAGCAGAGTTGTGTGATTTTGTGCGTGTGCGTGTGTCTGTGTGTGTGTGTGTGTGTGTGTTTGTCTGTTTTCTCTCACTCTAGGATTACTTGGAGCGGAGATTCTCTCATCAGTGTGGAGCAGGCAGAGAACAAGAAGAGGAAAACCTGAAGTGGACACAAACACTCTAGTTTGAGAAGGGAAGAGAAATTGCGGTACCATCAATTGTGTTCCATTCTGAGTGTCATATTTCTAACTGTCAATCACAACTAAATACATTATCATACAGTATAGTATATACAGTTGAAGTCACATAAAAGATGTTTACATATAGTCCACAAGAGAAAATAATAGTGAATTTATAAAAATTACCCTATTCAAAAATTTACATACACTTGATTCTTAATACTGTGTTGTTACCTGATCAGTTGTGTTTTTTTATTTAGTGATAGTTGTTCATGAGTCCCTTGTTTGTCCTGAACAGTTAAACTGCTTGCTGTTTTCCAGAAAAATCCTTCAGGTCCCACAAATTCTTTGTTTTTTTGTGTATTTGAACCCTTTACAACAATTACTGTATGATTTGACAGAAGGTTCAAATGCTCCCTGATGCTTCAGTGAGCATTGAAGATCAGGGTAAATGTAATTTATTTTGTCTTCTGGGAAACATGTACAGTAACAATCTTCTGTAGCTTCTGAGGGCAGTACTAAATAAAAGTAAAAATGATATTTAGCCAAAATAAGGAAAATGTACACATCATTCTTCATTCTGTTCATAAGTTTACACCCCTGGCTCTCACTACATAATTTTTCCGTCAGAAGCATCAGTGAGTGTTTGAACCTTCTGTAATAGTTGCATATGAGTCCCTCAGTTGTAAAAAGATGGATCTCACAACCATACAGTCAATGAGTACGTTTACATGGACCCTCTTAATGCAATTATAATGAGATTTTGGCAATATTGCGATTAAACTTTTCTTCATGTAAACGCAATACTTCGATTATAATAATGCGATAATTAGCATAATCGTATTAACATAGGTGGCGCACGCCGATTTTAATCGAAATATACAGGCATGTAAACACCTTTGCTTTGACCAGTGCGCATGTGCTCATGACTTCCACGAATGACGTGCCACGCACCTGCAGACAGGGTCGGCGCTACACAGGGGCTAGGGGGGCTATAGCCCCGTTAGAATTTTGAATAGCCCCAGTTTAGCCCCCCAAGCAGCTGAGATAGAAGAGTGCTGTCGGCACATATCTGTCACACGCATCATGTGAGCACAGTTTCCTGCATTAGGCTACATTTAATCCATTACATCATCACTAAGATTGAGATGTGGTGTTTGTTTAATGTCTAATTTAAGTTTAAAGTATGCACAGTTCTGATTACGCATTCAAATGAATTATGTTAATGTTGAGCGCACAACCTAGTCTCACGGAGCGCATGGTGCTGTCCAGTTTTGAAATCTTTCCTTTGCATGTAAAATGTTTTTTCGTTGTCTTGTGTAGAGCCCTGAATAGGGCTCAAAGCCTAGCTCTAGAATAGGCCCTAGCTTAGCTCTTGTCGGACAGCTTATCAGAATACTTGGTAAGAGTCCGGCCAGACTCCGACCCGAGACCGTCTTTTTGGCCACTTCTCCCAAAACAGCTTATACTATTTTTTTAGCTATTACAATAGGTCAGTATTATATATAGGCCACATGGCAATGTAATTATATTTCGTTTCAGTTTTTTTATTAAGTTAATTTAGAAAAACGTTTGGAGCATTTTTTCCATTAAATATATATATGTGACCCTGGACCACAAAACCAGTCATAAGGTTAAATTTGACAAAACTGAGATTTATACATCATATGAAAGCTCAATAAATAAGCTTTCTATTGATGTATGGTTTGTTAGGATAGGACAATATTTGGCTGAGATACAACTATATGAAAATCTGGAATCTGAGGGTGCAAAAAAATCAAAAAGACTGAGAAAATCACCTTTAAAGATCTCCAAATTAGGTTCTTAACAATGCATATTACAAATCAAAAATTACATTTTGATATGTTTACAGTAGGCAGTAGAAAATCTTCATGGAACATGAACTTCACTTAATTTCTCAATGATTTTTGGCATAAAAGAAAAATAAAAATTTTTGACCCATACAATGTATTTTTGGCTATTGCTACAAATATACCCCAGCGACTTAAGACTGGTTTTGTGGTCCAGGGTCACACATATATATATATATATATATATATATATATATATATATATTTTTTTTTTTTTTTTTTTTTTTTAAGACCATGTGGCCAGCGGCAGACCATGAGTTGATATGCTTGATCAATTTAGCCTTCTTAAATCATCACGACTTGCCTAAAATAAAATCTATAGATATTAAACAGTGCAAGCATATCAAAATGTTAGTTTAAACGTTTAATCTATATGTGCGCTGTTAGACTTATATCCTATCGTTTGTGCAGAGAGTGGAGGCTAACACGCGCTTTACAGGACATGATGGAGGCTCTAGCACGATCACTTGCATTGCAAACATCTTAAAATACGCCGACTTTTTTGCTCGTAAAGGTAAGCGTAATACATTATTCATAACTGTAAAGGGTCTACGTTTATTTGTGTGCACTCACAAACAATATCAACAAAATGTAGTGCTTTTACTAGGCTATAAAGAAAACAAAGAGGATGGGCTCTCTTGGTCAGGAACAGGAGCTTTACATGAACCGACACTCAGCGAATAGCCTACTTGCTTTAGAGACAAGATAAATATAATGCCTTGAATTACTACTTTAAAATGAGATAATTATGAATCGAAAACACAAACTATTTCATTATGCAATCCGTAACGATACATTTCTCTCTAAAGGCCAATGTGGAGGTGTACAGAATCAGGATCATCAACTTTATCTTTGCGACACTGACTCAGAGAACACTAGTTCATTAATAATTCAAATATCTCCTTATTTCATCTCTACACATTAATGGTACTTTTACCGGTTATTTGTGGCAATCTTTAGCCTTAAATGTGCGCTTGGAACTCTTGAAAGTGCGCTGAAGGCGCGCTCGCTGCTGCCCGTCGGACTCGGGCTGAAATGCAGGGCTCTGGTCACTTGTATTAATTTAAAAAGCAGTTTTAAATATAATTTAAAACTATACTTCTGTTCAATATGGTGTGTGCCAGAGCTGCTTTTCTTTAAAAAAACACACAATTTCTTCATTAAGTAACTTTGACGTCATGAATATCGATTATTTTCTTAGCAGCCCCACATATTGGTCTAGCCCCCCGTTAGCCCCGGTAGAGAAAATATTCTGGCGCCTGCCTGCAGATTAGAAACGATGGCGGCGAAGAAGGCGACACACTTTTGGGGAGCTCAGGAAACTGAGTTTTTGTTGTCGACATTGCGCAACATGAAAATAATGCAATTCATTGACGGACAATAGGAATAATAGGAATAATGGAAATTCCATGTAAACCGGAGTGAAGAGCTTTGCTCTTGACATGTAAACATCATAATGCGATTAAGTCCTTACTCTGATTATTGAAAATAATCGCATTATTCCTGCGCATGTAAACGTGTTACAAAAGGATTCAAATACACAAAAATGCTGAAAAACCAAATAGTTTGTGGGATAGTTTAGCAGATTCTGCAAGATGTATGTAAACTTTTGACCTCAACTGTATTTAATCAATATCACACTTTTACTGTTGTACTATATATACTGTAGTATAAGCACAACTATGAAAATGATCAGTGGCCAAATTAAAACCATGCTAATATTAAGGCTGCAAATATAAGACTGCAAGTGTAACATTACTAAAATAATGAAAGGGAAAACAATATCAAGGTTATAGAAATCTCACTCTCTTCTACTCTTGGATGTGTTTTGAAAAACATTTTGGACTGGATTTTAACTGCGTTTAGCCAAACCATCATACAACTGGAAACACTTGGCTTATGTAGAGGAGGCCTGACGTATGATCTCATTAATCATATTTATAGGGCTAGTGGAAAACAGAAGGGAGACAGGAAGATGAGATTTTAATCAATCCAGCGTGCCACTTATAGTACGGATACAGAGGGGTGTGCACTTTCATAATCACCTATTCAAATTTAAACGCAAAACTACTCATGGATACCAATGAGCAGTTTATGCATATTGCCAGCTGAAGGGCCGAATGAATTATTCACTGCATCAGACATAGCAAACACAGAGCAGTGATGGACATGGTAACCATGGCAGCAGACAACAAACACACATAAACACACCCACACACATCTAGTACATAATTAATCCGGTGATGAACACATGATAAAGACAAACTCATGCCAGCCCCCTTCAGGCTCATGCAATGCTCTTTCAAACTGCACATAAACAAACCGTTTGTGTGTGTTCAGTAAGATCACTTCAGAGTCACTGTCTGTTTTTGCTTCAGCATGGTTTTGGCATTCCATTTTCCTTCTCAGCATTAACAATTGGGCCTTTTATTTAAAAGCAAACATGCACACATACAAGAACACATGCACAAACATCCTGTACTGACTACCTTTGTTGTTGCATCATCACATCACATATCACTCAAAAAATAGACCTCACTAGACTAACACACTGACACATATAAAACACACACAACTATTTTCTAGCACTCATTCAAGTGCCCATTACAACTTTTAACTGAAAGCATCTCTGAGCAGACGTGACATCTTTGTATGTTTGATGTGTGAATCAGTTTCCGAGTCGCTGCACAGTCTGAAATATAGACTAAACAAAAATAATGGCAAAATTGGGACCTGACTTAGTTGTAAACTGCCACAAGACCACACAGTGGCAATTCTGTAATGGATTACAAGTACAGTCAGTTTGAGTTTTTTTTTTAATTTTCAAATGCAATTTTGGTGTTTATCTGGGCATCCAAGATGTAGGTGACTTTGTTTCTTCAGTAGAGCACAAACAAAGATTTTTAACTCAAACCGTTGCAGTCTGTCAGTCATATAATGACAGTCAATGGGACCCACGGCTTGGAGAGTCAAAAAACATACACAGACAAAAGCAAATTAAACCCTGCGGCTTGTGACGATACATTGAGGTCTTAACACATGAAACAATCGGTCTGTGCAAAAAACTGAACAGTATTTATATTATTTTTTTACCTCTGATCCACTGTCCTGTGTGCGCTCACAACAGCGGCGCGTGACGCGTCAACGTGCTCTGGCTTAGTAGCCGCATATGCGAAAAAAATCTGTCGCCCATTGTTTACACAGAGAGATTGTTGTTACGACGGCTACTCAAAATGGTACTTACTTGTGCTTATCCTGATTGTTGCAACCGATTAAAAACTAAAAGATTACGTTTGCTTGCTTGAACTAATCCGGGAGTGTTGACTTTTCACAGACTCCCAACTTTTTAGTCTGATCGACTGAAGTTATGGTTGCTTGCTCTTCGTCTCTCGCCAGCTGTTGTGAACGCGCTCAGGACAGTTGGACATTGCGGTGGATCTGAGGTAAAAATTTATATAAATACTGTTCGGTTTCTTGTACAGACAGTTTGTTTTGTGTCTTAAGACCTCAATGTATCATCACAAGCCACAGAGTTTAATTTGATTTTGTCTGTGTATGTTTTTTTGACTCTCAAAGCCATGGGTCCCATTGACTGCCATTATATGACTGACTGACTATTTTATCCACCTGCTAAGTAAAAATAAATGTTAAAGGGATAGTTCACTTAAAATGAAGTCAGTTTGAGACTATTTTGAGACCCAGAGAGGAAATTAAGTTATACAGGTTTGGAACAACATGAGAGTGAATAATTATAAAAGAATTTTTATTTTTAGGTATAATATCCCTTCAAGGTAAACTGTTAAAAGGAGAAGTTCACTTTCAGAATAAATTACTCATCTCCATGTCACCTATGATGTTTGTGCATATACAGTATAAGATCTGTAAAGTCACAAAAATTAATGTCTCAAACCCGAAGAGATATTCTTTTTAAAAGTTAAGACTCAGCCACGCCTTCCTATAATGCCTCATTCAAACACGCCCCCACAAATCTACATCACTGTGTGTGAAGATTTGCATAACCGCCCAAATGCATATGCAAAGAAACAAGGCCTAACATTTATTCTCACTGTAGTATTGTTGCCGCCGCCACTGCCATGTTGTGGAGACGCTGTGTGTTTCAATGCGAAAGCAAAACTACTTGGTTTGGGCTTCCAAAAGAGGACACAACTAAAAATCAGTGAGTAAACACTGTTCCAGAGCAGTACAACCCAAATATTTGAGTGTGTGCAGTGCATTTTTAAGGAGGACTGTTTCCTGAACCTGGGAGAGTTTGCTGTCCTTCTAACTTTGCAGGACAGTCTGGCGCTTCTGACTCACAGCCTGCAAGTTTTCATATTTAAAGAATTTGCTACTGACTATTCAAACACAAGTTTTGAGCAGTGTAGCACTTGTTGTTTGTCGTTTCTACGATCACAAATGCAGAAATGGTTTTATGTTCACATAGTATCTTCCCCGCTGTTACATGTCTCCTTATGTTTCATGTCTTTTGCCTTTTTCTAATTTGCTTTCTCCCTCTGTCTTCCCCCGTCAGTTATCATTTGGTTTAGTCCTTGTTAAATCGTTATCCCCATCACCTGTCTTATGATTAGTCTGTCTTTATAAGTCTGTCTCAGTTTTCAGTCCTTTGTTCGGTCATTAAGTTTGTCAATGTGTGTGTGGAAGTTTCCCGTGCCTTCTGAAGATTTATATTAAAAGTAATTATTGTTTGGATACCGTCTCCCGTCTCGTCTGACCAGCACAACTTTAACAGAATGACCGAACCAAACGTGAGTGCTGAGGAACGGCTGTGGAGTTTGCGGCAGGGTGGTCGAGAGTTGGAGAGGTATGTGTTTGAATTTTCCGAGCTATATCATCAGATGAGCTGGCCCGACGCCTCAAATCAGCGCCGTGTTTCTGTTGGGGCTGGACAAGGATACAATCCGTTGTGATATATGCGTTCACGATCTTCCATTTGTAGAATTTGTCAACGTCATTCTTCATTTGAACGGCTCTAACTTTGAGCTCGCTGAAATGGAGAATGACAGTCCGGATCCTTGTTCAGTCCTCTCAGATGCAGTCGCATCGCGCCAGCTCATCCAAAGCCAAAGCAATGTGTTCTCCACATGCCTCGCCAACTGCTCAGACCACCTGCCATGCCCCGAACACCCTGTCGCACTCCAAAGCTCCGTGGCCTCCCTCAGCACTATACCGCTGGCCGCAACGTCCGAGTCTGGATGCAAGATGGCTGCCGCCACGCCGGTGTCTGCACGCAAGATGGCCGCCGCCACGCCAGCGTCTACACCTAAGATGGCCGCCGCCACGCCAGCACCTACAGTCAAGATGGCTGTAACGCCCGAGTCTGCATGCAAGATAGCTGCAACGCCGAGTCTGCACGCAAGATGGCTGCAATGCCCAGGTCTGCACGCAAGATGGCTGCAACGCCTGAGTCTACATGCAAGATGGCTGCAACGCCTGAGTCTGCACGCAAGATGGCTGCAACGCCTGAATCTGCACGCAAGATGGCCGCCGTCCCTGAGTTCCCAGCCAAGATGGCCGCCAAGCCTGAGTTCCCGGCCAAGATGGCCACCAAGCCTGAGTCTCCAGCCAAGAAGGATATCATGGACCTTATGGACATGGCACTGCCAATGGAGTTTACGGCCCCAATCCTCTCTCCTGACCGTCCAGAGCCTCCGCTGGTTCCGTCCAGCCGTCCAAAGCATCCGCTGGTTCCATCCAGCCGTCCAGAGCCACCGCTGGTTCCGCCCAGCCGTCCAGAGACTCCGCTGGTTCCGCCCAGCCTTCCAGAGTCTCTGCTGGTTCCGCCCAGCCTACCTGAACGCCCTCCAGGGCCCGCTCCTCCAGAGCGCCCTCCAGTGTCCGCACCTCCAGAGCTCCCTCCAGTGTCCGCTCCTCCAGAGCGCCCTCCAGAGCCGGAGCTCTCTCCTGCGCGCCCTCCAGAGCCGGAGCTCTCTCCTGCACACCCTCCAGAGCCGGAGCTCTCTCCTGCGCACCCTCCAGAGCCGGCGTCACCTCCACCATGCCCTTCCGCGCTCTCCTGGGCAGACTATGCCCTAGGTTCCCCCAAGAAAATTTTTTGGGGGGCTACTCCTCTGATCAGCCAGGGCCTCATAAACTGTCTGCTCGGCCATGGCTTCATGAATTCCCCGATCCGCCATGGCCACCTGAACTGTCTAACCGGCCATGGCCTCCTGATCTCCCTGACCCGCCATGGCCACCTGAACTGTCTATCCGGCCATGGCCTCCTGATCTCCCTGACCCGCCATGTCCTCCTGAACCCCCTGATCCGCCATGGCCTAATGAACTGTCTACCTGGCCATGCCCTCCTGAACCCCCTGACCCGCCATGGTCTCACGAACTGTCTGCCTGGCCATGGCCTCCTGAACTCCCCAATCCGCCATGGCTCTCTGATCCGCCCTGGAGGCTTTCCCAGACTCTCACGTTCCTATCCCGTAGCAGCCTCCCCGGTAGTATTGTTACGGCGCAAGACACGCCTACCGGGAGGGGGGTGTAATGTTACATGTCTCCTTATGTTTCATGTCTTTTGCCTTTTTCTAATTTGGTTTCTCCCTCTGTCTTCCCCCGTCAGTTTGTTATCATTTGGTTTAGTCCTTGTTAAATCATTATCCCCATCACCTGTGTCTTATGATTAGTCTGTCTTTATAAGTCTGTCTCAGTTTTCAGTCCTTTGTTCGGTCATTAAAGGAGAAGTCCGGTGTGATATTGACCTAATGTATTGAATCATGATACCGAGTGTGAACGTACCTTGCATATCTCATCTCGGTTTGTGTCCAGCTGTCCGAAATCTGGGGTCAGTTAGCCGATGCTCACAACAGGTTGTCAATGAGAGTCAACAGGGCATCGGAATAGCCATGTAAATAAATCACTGTTTTACGCCATTTACGAGGCACAAAGTAGCTCCACACTTATAAATCTACTTGTAAATAAACTACCGGTGCTTTTTCTGAGTTCTCAATGTCTCGTTTTAAATGTCAGGGCCCTTGGAAGTCTACCAATGAAGTGTGGAGCTACTTTGTGCCTCGTAAATGGCATAAAACAGTGTCTAATGTGTCTACAATAGTGCATGGTATGTGGAAAATAATGTGTATTTTGAACACTTTAAACTGCATGAACACATTGCATTACGCCAAATACAATGTTCTTTTTTTTGGAAATGTCATATGAGTCCTTTAAACAGGTGAACATGAGATGGAGTTTTTTACCCTACCCTACCTTTACATTGCCAACCTGATTACATAATGTATGAAGACGTGCATCGCAAAGCTAGTGCAAGATGAACATTTGTGGTTAAAAAGTATTAGACTATATTAGACCCTTTTTCCTCGGCTAGGATCGTGTAGAGCCCTTTGGAGCTGCATTGATAAACTATAATGAGAAAACTCCTGGAATGTTTTTCTCAAAAAAACTTTCTTTGTGACTGAAGAAAGAAAAGCATGAAAATCTTAGATCATATGGGGTGAGTAAATTATCAGGAAATTTTTATTCTGGAAATGAACTTCTCCTTCATGCTGCTGGATTCTTGATCAAGCCTTTGTGCAGTTTTGAACCACTTCAGTTCCAGAGACACCCTGATGAATTCCTTCCTTTGAATAATGTAAACAGTGTAATTTATCAAATGACTATGGCAGATGATGCTTGCAAGCAGAATGTCTTTGAAGTGCGAGAGCAGTATTTAATTTCTCCTACTTGAGCCAGCATGCATGAATGAGTATTAATGTTTGTTTGTAATGGTACCATGTACAAAGGTTCCCTGCATTAACGGAGTCATGGAGGATATTTCAATGCATCCCACTCTGTGCCAAAGAGAAACTGCTATTTGGGACTTGGGAATGAACACATGGCCCCTGATAATTTCATTGGCCCTGACTGGAACAGAGAAGTCCAGAAATACTCTGTTGCAAGAGTTGCAAAAGAGATACATTCCATTAAACAGTACTGTGCATGTTAATGGCAAAACATGCTTTCTCTGACAATAAAGAAGAATGTTGTTAATAATACTTCCCAGGTCTGTTCCAATGCAATATTCAATGCATTTGAAAGTATTCATATTCATTTTAGAGTGCATACATATATTTTACTTAAGTGTTATGTATCACTGATGAAGCTGATAGGGTTCTGCTTTTAATATCAGGCAAATAGCTGCCTGCAGGTGTCACCAATATGGCACTGAAGTGAACTTGCTCAACAAACTGCAATTCCTTGCATCACACTGAGAAGATATAAGACGGCTGGAATTAGTCGTATAGTGCACGTTATGCTTGGGGTGACATACAATGTAAGAACTCCCATTCAGAGATGCTTTCGGCAGTTACCAGGATAAAGTCATAAAACGACTAAAGTATCACACACAGTATCACACAAACACTCACTATACCTACCGTTTCCATTGTCATAATCGTCAACGCTATCTGAATTTAGGAATAATCAACGCTGAAGTTAACTGAAAAATCATTAGACCAGCTATGATAGACAAAGAAAGAGGAGGGAAGTAGATGAAACTGAGATAAGGGCACATATGTGTAATGTAATCACTGAGGCTCAGTTTGGACTGCAAACACATTAATTCAACAGAGGTCAAATGTTGAAACTGTTGCTGTCACTGGGGCGGTACCCTATTACAATGTACATTTTTACCCCAGTGGGTGCATATCAGTACCTTGAAAGTGAACCTAAAGTGTACATATTAGTACCTAAATGGTACATATTAGCACATTTTAAAAAGCATAACAACCTAGTGTCTAAGAGTGTACTTCATTGCTTTAAGCAATGAAGTATGAAAATTGTGTGTAAATTAAAATGCAAATAATTACACTTATGTTAAACCCTTTTCATATTCAGTTTATCTTAAAAAAAAAACGAGGCAGCAGATGGGATATGCTATGTAGGAGTTTCTACTATGGTTAAAACATTTTGAATTTTATCTGTATCTTTAACCTTTTGTAGCTTCTGAAGGGCAGTACTCAATGAAAAAGAAAACTACATTTAGGCAAAATAAATAAAAATGTACTACACATCTTCATTCGGTTCAAAAGTTTACATCCCTGGCTCTTAATGCATCGTGCTTGCTTCTGAAGCATCAGTGAGTGTTTGAACCTTCTGTAATAGTTGCATATGAGTCTCTCAGTTGTCCTCAGTATGAAAATTTGGATCTCAAAAGCATACAGTAATTGTTGGAAAGGGTTCAAATACACAAAAATGCTAAAAAAAAAAAAAAAAAAAAGTGGGACCTGAAGGATTTTTCTGAAGAAAAAGTTTAACTGTTCAGGACAAACAAGGGACTCATGAACAACTATCACTAAACAAAACAACAGCTGTGGGTCATTAAGGTAACAACAGTATTAAGAATCAATTCTGCGTAAACTTTTGAATGAGGTCATTTTTTTACGATCCCCTTGCATGATCCCTCTTATTTTTGTAAAATAATGAATATTTTGCAGATTCTGCAAGGTGTATGTAAACTTTTGACTGTAAAATCGTTGGGTGTAATTCACACCTCCAAAAAGTTTGGGGGTGCCTTAAATTAATGATGTACATGCGATTCTATAGGTTTGGTGGAACATAACGTAACCTAATTAAACAAAGGTGTAATTACTGTTCACTCCTAACTACTCTTGCCACAAAACGTTTAGAAATAAGAGAAAGCAAACTGCCGCTTGGACGCGGTTGAGAGTCGTTAAACTGACACCCGACGAACTACATCGATTTTGATAAATTCAGAAGGCATGCAAAAACTGAAGTCTCCAGAGTAGCTGGAAATATTACTAGATACATTTAGAAGCCATCTGTCTTACCTGTAAGTTTCCCGATCTAGTTTCAAAAACACAACAGCCTCAAGTCCACCCAAAGGTCACGTTTGTGGTGTGTAGGGAGGACGCGCTACGGTCCGTTTCGCTTCAGTGAGGCTTCACGGGCATCACATGTCATTCCCGTAGACAGGTGTAGAGAGCACAGCCCACCTGTGGCGCGACCATATAACTGACTTAACAGAAGAAAGAGGAATAAAACCCAGCAACAACAAAAAACTAATACATTTGTTAAATATTCTATGAACACGACTAGCATGACCGGTGGGTGGGTCCCGTTGTGGAATTCCTGTCCCGCAGATGAGTGGTTAAAACAATGGGAAAGTGCCGTGCCCGAGGGTCGCACACACCCCACAAAATAATTGTTTTTTCAGATGCTTTCCCATTTTCAGTCCAGCCTTTGGCGCGCCAGAACATCTCAAGGACTCAAACGTTCCGTTAAAATGTAGAGGGGAACGGTCTACTGCAGTGATTACAATAATGTATACACATATCAAGCTCAAAAGAACACCCAAACCACCAAATAGTAATTTGGGATGTATGTGTTAAGAAACAGTCTGGTGCCCCCTGCTGTCTGTAAATGAATTATGCAGAACAGTGTTTTTCATTATTATACTACTACAACAATATACAGTAGGCTACAGTACAGTTCCGCCTCCCCAAGACATCCACACTGCACTGCAGTGAATATGACCTAAACGTTTGCTGACTGTTTTTTTTTAGCTTTCCAGAATACACACAAGATTTGTGGCTCGCTGCTTAGCTTGTAGTTTCTGTATGCATGGATCAGTGCAGGATTTGCTCAAATAGTAGCAGATTTTGGGGATTTTTGTATGTTAACATACTAACACCAAGACAAATGATGAAACATAAAGCAGTGTCTGCCCGTGTCGTGACATCCATCTGCCTCTAAACAGTTTTCCTTGCCCATGCAGTTGGCATTATTCAAGTGACAAGCTACTAAAAACTAAAGGAAACACTGTAAAATTTTTATCTTAGGGTTTGCGTGACCAGCCACACAACTGCCGAGGCTCTTTTACAAGACAAAACACAGACATCCTAAGCATACTGCATACCTTTATTTATAACGTTTCTCACCTCTTTCCCTTTTGCTCCCACCTCTTCCTTATAATGTTCAAGTGGTTTTTCACTTCTATGTTCACTCAGCAGCAGAACGTTACTGTCGTTTGACTACAATAAGGCATCTGAGATGTTAACAATTGATATTCTTTACTGGAAATACTTTAAATAATAAATATTCTTTAAAAAATAATAAAAGAAAACTTTCATTAATACATAGAGGAGAGTAAGGTAAGATGAGCCGGTAGTTAACTTGTGTAACAGTGCAGTTTTTAAGTGATCACATTTTTTTTTTTTGCATGATAGAGTAAGGTAGCGATTGCTGGGGTTTAAGTGCTTTAAGGTATTTAAGCAAATAGAAAAATAAAATAAGTCTCTAATGCTCATCAAGGCTGCATTTATTTAATAAAAAAATACAGAAATAAACTGTAATATTGCAAAATGTTATTACAATATGAATTGTTTTTATTTTAATATACTTTAAAACATAATTTATTCCTGTGATGCAAAGCTGAATTTTCATCATTACTAATGTTAAAAACAGTTGTGCTGCTTAATATTTTTTTGGAACCTGTGATACTTTTTTTCAGGATTCTTTACTTTTCAATAAAAGGTCAAAAAGAACAGCATTTACTTAAATAGAAAGGTTTTCTAACAATACACACTACTGTTCAAAAGTTTGGGGTCAGTACATTTTTATTCTTTCTTTTTTTGAACAAAATTAATACTTTTATTCACCAAGGATGTGTTAAATAAATAAAAATGATAGCATAGATTTGCATTGTTAGAATTTATATTTTGAATAAATGTTGTTCTTCATCACGTTATTCATCAAAGAATACTGAATAAAAGAATCACATGTTCCCAAAAAATATTTGGCAGCACAACTTATTTCAACATTGATAATTGTAATAATAAATGAGCATATTAGAATGACTTCTGAAGGATCATGTGACCTTTAAGACTGGAGTAACCGCTGATGAAAATTCAGTTTTACATCACAGGAATAAACAATATTTTAAAGCATAAAATTAAAACCATTATTTTATATTGTAATAAGATTTTGCAATATTAAATTTTTTCTGTATTTTTGATCAAATAAATGCAGCCTTAATGAGCATAAGAGTTTTTAAAAAAACATTACAGATCTTACTGATCCCAAACTTTTAAGCAGCAGTGTATATCAACAAATAGAATCCATAGAATCCATTCTTCAACGCGAAAGTAAGTCTATGAGCGAGACTGGTGCAGCCAATATTGGGAAATAATGAGAAGAATAACAATGTGGAGTATATGTGGAGTACATTCTGGAGTATATGCAAATTGCTATTATAAAAACTTAAGCAGCAACTTTTCCAATTTCCAATATTTATGTAATTCTCAAAACTTTTGGCCACGACTGTACATGTATAAATTCAAGAGCCGTGCGCTCTTACAGGAAATGGTGGATAGAATTTTCCCTCATGTTTCTTCATGGTTAAAATATTTTTAATAAAATAAAATAAAAAATTAAAAAAGTGTTACTCAGTTTACAACATATAGCTTAATTATATAAATGCTTCCTAAAAGTTAAAAAGTTAGTTTTATCCCTCATTTCGCCCAACTTGGGGCACCAAAGATTAAGTGTGGCAAATCTCACCTCACTCTCTTCCGATTAATAAATGAGCTGTTCAAGTGTTTGTGTTCTGCTACAACAGCACAGCAGAAGTGACTTGGCATGAGAAAGAAAAATGATTACTGATTAACTACAAAGGTATAGTCTGTAATGAGTCTATAAAGGCTATAAAGGCAAACAATATTAATATATATAGTGTAATGGTCACACTCAGAGTGTCACATTAAATGTCAACAGAGGAAATTAAAAATTGTGAAAACAAAAACACTTAATTGCAAATTTGTTTAACATAAAATAAGCTGATAGACTGTTTGCTAAGTATACAATGAACATGTTTAATGCACTATACTTTCGTCTCACCTTTATTATTAGTTTACGTCACAATTCTGTCCAAATGAGTACAGACAGTCAAACCAAAATTTATTTAGACACCTTCAACATATCTCACATATCACAGTTTATTCGCTATAGTTTAGAAAAATTGTAATAAAATATGACAATAAAAATTAAACTGTGTCAGAACTAATTCATCTTGATAATGTCAGATAACTTTGAAAGAAAGATACAGTCAAGCCCAAAATTATTCATACTCCTGGCAAATTCTGACTTAAAGTTACTTTTATTCAACCAGCAAGTTTTTTTTTTGACCGGAAATTCTCCCAAAAGATAATAAGACAATGTACAAGAGGCATCATTGTGGAAAAAAAAAATATTTCTCAGCTTTTATTTACATTTGAACAAAAAGTGGCATGTCCAAAATTATTCATACCCTTTGCAAACTGTCACAGTCTATGGGAAAATCCAAAGTTCTATACCATTCCAAATAGTCCAAGCTGTTCTAAAGCATCCTAATTACCCTGATTCATTGGAAACAGCTGTTTTAATCAGCTCAACAGGTGAAAAACAGAAGCTTTCTGCTGTTGGTTTGTGGACAGTCATGGCTAAGACAAAAGAGCTCACTGATGACCTGCGGCTGCGCATTGTGGCTGCTCACAAGTCAGGAAAGGGCTATAAGACCATATCTAAATGTTTTGAAGTTCCAGTGGCTACAGTGCAAAGTATTATTAAAAAAATACAAGACGTTCCGCACTGTGACAAATCTCAAAGGACGTGGTCGGAAGCCAAAAGTGACACCTGTGCTGGCCAGGAGGATAGTGAGAGAGGTAAAAAAGAATCCAAGCATCACCATCAAGGCCATCCTGATGAACCTGGGCTCTGCTGATGGCAACATCTCAAGGCAGACAGTCCAACGGACACTGCACAACGCTAGATTCCACGGACGCAGACCAAGGAGGACACCACTTCTCCAGATAAGGCACACAAAAGCCCGCTTGGCCTTTGCAAATGCTCATCTGGACAAAGAAGTAGACTTCTGGTCTTCTGTATTATGGTCAGATGAAACAAAAATGTAATTGTTTGGCCACAATGATGTAGCCTTCATTTGGCGTAAAAAAGGAGAAGCTAAAAAAATGGAACCTAATGTTTTAGGGGTGTTTTTCAGCCAGTGGACCGGGAAACCTAATCACAGTAAATGGCACCATTAAAAAAGGAGCAATACATCAAAATTCTCAACAACAACATCAGGCAGTCTGCAGAGAAATTTGGCCTTGGGCACCAGTGGATATTTCAGCACGACAACAACCTAAACCACACAGCAAAAGTGGTGAAGAAATGGTTAGAAGACAAAAACATTAATGTTTTGCAGTGGCCCAGCCAGAGTCCTGACTTAAATCCAATTGAGAATCTGTGGAGGGAGCTAAAGATCAGGGTGATGGCAAGGAGACCCTCCAACCTGAAAGAGCTGGAGCTCATCGCTAAAAATGAATGGGTAAAAATACCAGTGGAGACATGCAAAAAGCTGGTCAGCAATTATAGGAAGCGTTTGATTGCTGTAATAGCCAATAAAGGCTTTTCTATTGATTATTGAGAAGGGTATAAATAATTTTTGACATGCCACTTTTTGTTCAAATGTAAATAAAAGATGAAAAATATTTTTTTCCACAATGATGCCTCCTGTACATCGTCTTATTATCTTCTGGGAGACGTCTGTGTCATTTCTAATAAATAAAAAAAACTTGCTGGTTGAATAAAAGTAACTTTAAGTCAGAATTTGCCAGGGGTTTGAATAATTTCAGGCTTGACTGATCAATCAAAAATTCAGACAACTGTTAGTATGACAATATTTACACAACTATTACTACTTTATCGACCAATTAGGTTAATAATTGGTCGATAGGTCAAAGTTAATAATTTTTAGTTCCAAATGTTTATCAATTTTACTGGGAGTCCACTGTATGAAGACATTTTGGGTATAATATGTCACAGTTTACTTACTAGT
>NC_133365.1:27702466-27787418 GCF_049309525.1 Garra rufa
AGACGAATGAATAAAGAAAAAACATTTAGCAGACATTTAAAAACAATATTGAAAAATTCTTCTGATGCAACTTTGAATGTGCTTATTAAATAGTACTTTCAAAAACGCATGGAATATTAGTTTTTGTAGATAGTAGAAATACACAGAGTAGTGGTTCCACAAGGGGACCTCAGCAAATTTCCAAGAAGGGCTGAAGATGACTTAAAATATTATAAAACAAGCTTTAAAGGGATAGTTCACCCAAAAATGAAAATTGCCATTAATTACTCACCTTCATGTCATCGTTAAAATAGTCCATGTGACATCAGTGGTTCAACCATAATTTCATGAAGCTACGAGAATAAAAAAAGCTAATTTATTCAACAATTCTCCCCAGAGTTACCATCTACAACCATTATTGAGAGTGACAGAATTTTCATTTTTAGAGTGAAACCAAAAATCAAGATATTTCTTAATTTACCCCCAAACATCTAAAATTCTTATGTAATTTGAATTTGAATCATCTACGGCAGTGTTTCTCAACTCCAGTCCTCGGGACCCACTGCTCTGCACATTTTGTATGTCTTCCTCATTTAAGGCACCTGATTTTGATCATCAGCTCATTAGTAGAAAGATTCATGAACTGAACTGAGTGTGTCAGACTCAGAAACATACAAAATGTGCAGAGCAGTGGGTCCCGAGGACTGGAGTTGAGAAACACTGACTACGGACACTCCTAATTTCAGTAAATTAAAAAAAGGGAGGAATGTAAATGTACACAGCATAGGTACTGAACAAGTTAACAAGAAGTGATGAACACAACATGTATGGACTGTGAGTTTTATTTTTCTTGGGAAAAAAAAAAAAAAAGTGTACCATACACCAAAATAACAACAAATGTATCCCCCAAACCCAACCTAACAATCTTAAAAAACAAAACAAAAAAAGGGCACTTTCTCTCTAGACAAACTTTGAAGTTTTTAGAAAAAAAATCAGGAAAAGTAAACTGTTATATTTTCTAATTATTTGAATAATACTTAGTTGGCTGATACATTAAGCTAAGCTATCAAATTTCCCATAATCCTTTACTATGCTGGTACTGTGAGAGTACAGAGTGAGTGTAAGCTAAATGTTATGTGTTATGTATAAATGACCATGTAAGGTAAACATGGAGTAACTAAACTGAGAATGAAAAATAAAACAATGATAAGATCCTGTACATGTTATGAATGCCATGAGCAATAATGTATCAGTATCTGATATACGCCTAAACCTTTATGGAGGTCTGCAGTTATTTTGAAACTGAAGACTTACAGAGCACACAGAACTCATCTCAGGTCAATTCATTTCTTCATTCAGTATACATTTACAAAGAACAGGGTTGAAAGAGCCAACTGCATGCAGTGCTCTAGATTTATTCTTTAAACAAAGGAAGTTTTGGCTGGATTGTGAAGGTAAATGGCAATAGAAGACAGAAAAATAGGGGAACATTTGAAGCAGGCTGTATATCTGTCTCAGCTTGCTCTAGGAAGTCAAACTAAGCTCTGGCAAATTCAGCAAATACCACACTTCACATCTGTGTTGTATTGAGTTTAGCACTGGGTCACCTGAACAACCTTGCTCGCAAAGCTCTCTGTCTTCACTACCATAACACAAACCCTAATTAAAGGAACAGCTCAGTCAAAAAATTTGTATGACTTACTTTCTTCAGTAGAACCATAAAGAAAATATTCTGAAGAATGTTGGGAACCAGTCAATATTGACCAAAACAAGACATTTCTCATTTTCTTTTATACTCCACAGTTAAAGTTATACCGGATTGTGATTAAATGATGACAGAATTTCATTTTTGTGTGAACTATCCCTTTAAGGGATGACAATTTTCCAGTTTTCTTAAAAATTAAAGTTATGCCACAAAGGTGCCAATAGAGCCTAAAAGCAGTCTCTCGGTCAAACCATACCAAAATTAATTTACTTGCTAACCAATCATGTGATACTCAGTCATTCTGACATTTTTGTTCCTCAATGGTGATTTCTGGGTATTACTGACTTTTTTTTTTTTCTTCAGAAAAACTGAACTATTGTTATATAACACAGATCACAGGCAAACCTTTCAGTTTTTGACTACCAGAAGATCTTTTGCTCAATATCCTACACCAGCTGGCAATTGGCAATTTAATTTTAATTTGATAAAAGAATACGTGAGTAAAACATTTGTCAAATGCGTATGGCTGTAATCAATGAAATGTCAGCACAGTAAACATGACTATTGTGGCAATAAAGTGTTTGTCCACTCATTTCCCTATACTATAAAAAATATGTCATGTACTCAACGGCAAATCCTTCAGAATTACCTTGAAAGGGATTTATCATTCTTGGTAGAATCTATCAAACTAAGAATATCCATAAACTGATCTCAGTGTAGCCTGCAATACATTGTTTTAGGTCTCAATTAATTTCTGGACGTTATTTCAAACTGGAATTTTCATTTTTTTCTCTCTTTCAATCCTATTCCTCCTTTACCTGATATATTAACCATCTTTCACTAAATTTTAACTGATTTCTAAATATCTTAAGGATGCCTAAAAATGCAAAAGCTAATAACAATATAAAAATATAATTTAAAATCACTACCTTTACCTGCACCATTAACCCATTAGTTAGTAAAGAGCTCACACACTGACCGCTAGACTCTGCTTCAGTGGCATATGCAAATGCTTTCATTACAAAAAAAAAAAAATCCCCAAGCAACTCCCGTCATAATAATGAACCATTTCTATTGTTTAAGATCTTAAATACAACACACCTTTATATGCTATACAAATTTATAAATATACAAAAACACATTATTGTTTCTTTCTATTTCGCTTATTATGAACAAGCATTGGCATGCTGATTGGTTTCAACTATTCCTCTCCGTGATAAGCACAGTGTCAGTACAGAGTATTTTGGATATGGCTGAATATGCAATAATTATTTTGGCTGATATAAGCTGCGGTTAATTATTTGTTTTCTGTTAAACAGTGTCTGCAGAAACAGGTCTAATATGAGCAGGAACTCAAAAACAGAGTCATAATATTCTCATAGTGACTTCCTCCGAGTATGTACTGCTGTAAGGGTCAAGAGAGTTTCTGACTGGTTTGACATTTGCTATAAAGGCATTGTGTTAGTGGTGGGGGCTAATAGTTGAAAACAAAGAGCAGGGGTAGTTTGAAACTTGGAACTGTGTAACAGTCATACTGAGATCAAACCTGCTGAGATGTGAAAGAGAATTAAGAGAAGGAGGGCACTCTTTTTCTCACTCCCTCTCTCTTTCTCTCCCTCCATTCGTGTCTGCGGCCCTGGGCAATGTGGTCGTCCCTTTTCTGTTGCACTACGACTTCTGTTCGACCCGTTTCGTTTGCTTAAATTGAACAAACAAATCTTGGGAGGGAACTATGAGAAAGAGGGTCTGTCTTTCCAAAAGGGCCATCATGAGGGCGGTGCATTCTGATTCTGGTATATGGACGCCTTCTCTTTCAGCAGAGCCAAACACAGATGACAACTCCAACTTCCTGTAAAGAAGAAAATATCAGGTGTTATTCATATCTTATAATACTTGTGATAATTATCATATTCATATGACTCACTCAAAGTGGTGGCCAAAATTATTAGAACACTATTATTTCGACCAACTAAAAATAGTTTTAAGTCAGTTATTTCTATCTTTTGCTGTAGTGTGTCAGTAGGAAATATCAGTTTACATTTCCAAACATTCATTTTGCCATTAATTGTAATAATTCAGTGAGGTTTTTATTTGCACAAGGAGTCTAACAATAGCCAGTGCTCCACAAAGAGATCTGATCTCATCATCATCCAGTCTGTCTGGAATGACATGAAGAAACAGAACAAACTGAGGCAGACTAAATCCAGAAGAGCTGTGGGAACGTCTCCAAGATGCTTCAAGAGACCTACCTGCAAAGCTACAGTGCTGTTAAAAGTTTTAGGCACTTGTGTAAAAATGCTGTAAAATGAGGATGCTGTCAAAAACAATGTCATAAATAGATTTTCTTTCTCAGTTAACCATTTAAATTTAAGCAACATTTGGTTTGACTATCCTTTGCGTTTAAAAAACTTTTTCCCTAGGTGCACTTGTGTGTAATTTTTCAGGTAGCTTTGCAGGTAGGTCTCTTGAAGCATCTTGGAGACATTGCCACAGTTCTTCTGGATTTAGTCTGTCTCAAAAATCACACTGGAGTATTACAATTAATGGCAAAATTAATGTTTGGAAATGTTAACATATTTTCTTCTGACACACTACAGCAAAAGATAGAAACAACTGGCTTAAAACCATTTTTTAGCTGGTAAAAATACCAGTGTTCTAATAATTTTAGCCACCACTGTATACATGATATAAGATAAACTTATTTCTCATTCATATTGTCCTTTGAGCTAAATGGACCTCTTTATTAAAACAAAATCACTATTTAGCACTATGTAAAGGCTGAAATACACTACATGACTTTCAAAATCTGATTTATAACACTAGGCATCATACACTTGCTGACTTTGTAAATAATCACAGAAAAAAAACTAGCATCATACACTAAATGACTGAAGATCACACATTACCATCAAGTCATTTTGAACACAACAAACTCAGAAACAGAACAGAAAAAACACATGCATATTTGCTAAGAGACACATGACAAATAAAAAAAACAATGTATTCTAAAATCGGCTCAAAATATCAAACAATATCCTAATATCCTCTGACTGGATAGATGCGGTTTTCTATGGAATCTGTCAACTTAAATCCGGCTCTGTCTTGTGGAAACTAGCATCAACTTGTACAGACTGTAAATCTGGACAACAGTCACAGTGTATTATCATCACTCATAACAGCAGCTGAGCTGCTTAATTTTTGGAGGAAACCTGAAACCAGGACTTATAGATAAACAGAAAGTTCAAAAGAATTTATATGAATTACTTTTGCAACATTATAATGTCTTCACTGTCAATTTAATGCATTTTTGCAAAATAAAGGTATCTTAAAAAAAAGTGTTTTTGCATGTTGCTTTACCTTCAGGAGGTTCAGACATTGGGGGCGAGAGGCAGTACATGTGGTAACCTCGGTCACAGTCATCACAGAATAACAACTGGTCCTACAGCATAAAAAATCCATTCATGGAGAATACAAACAGGCATGTATAATAAACCGAGGGAAGGAACAGTTTCTACACAGTACTTGTTTTCCCTGAAGAAGTAAAATGCAGTTGATATGTTTTTATGGCTAGATATTGGTAAACAAGCTCACGTCATTTTCTGATGTTCCGCACATGTTACAGCACTTGCATTCAATGCACTGCCAGCGATAGGTTTTCACAGCAGCCATCATCACAGGAGTGAACTGCAGACACGAGGGGTGACCTGAAAACACAGAACAGATCAAAACCCAGAACAAAAATCCAAAGAAAGCAAGCAGGTGAAAGTGTGTGTGGTTGTTTTACCAGAACGGCCACAGTCTGAGCAGGACACAAGCTCTTCTGATTGACCAGTTTTCTGGTTCAGGTTGGAATCTCCCAAACAAAAATCACAGTAGTTATTCGGCAGAGCCAAACCGTCCGGACCCTTCTTAGGAGCTGACCGAAAGACAGAAAGAGAACAGAGAATACCCATCATCACTCACTCACTCACCGAAAATGACACAATCCAACACTGCCTCTACAGGCTGAAACATTTGTTTAAAATTTAACAGTCATGTAGATGGCATTTTAAACTCTGCCTACGTAGGGCATTCCAAACTGCTCACTTACGAGGTTTCATTTAGGGTGCTACCTTAGAAGGCAGGCAAAGCACTTCACATGGTTTTGAAATAAAGCCGTACTGTCAAAAGTGCACGACACTGTGCCAACCAGTTAGTTTATAAAAAATATATATTTCTAATTTTATTGGCATACATTGTGTAAAACATTTCATGCCACTCAAAGTGACAGTTAAATGGCCTCTGTTCAGTTGGCTACCAGAGTTTGTGATTAATTGCTTACTCTTCGGTTCGTCTGGTTGGGGTGGAGTCGGTTCGCGAACGTCCATCTCTTCTTTATCTTCCCCCTCCTCCTCAGCCAAGTGAGAATGGGCGTAATGATAACTGAGACCAGGCCTGTTCTTATAGCGCTTGCCACAGACTACACACATACACACACAGAGAGCACAGTGATGGGTTATAAGCACCTGCAATTGTGATTATGCACTGAATCATCATCTGTACTTTAGCACATGAGGCAATATTGATTCACACTAGAAGCTCTCTCATGCATGAGAGGTCATTCCACCATTCCTGGCTCTCCTGATGCTTATTAATTCTCACTCTTCAACAGCATGTCAAATGTTAATATGCTTGCTGATAAGATCCACTTAAACAAAAGCAATAGTTCACCACTGTGTCGTTACAAAATGGCATTATTTACTTATTTCCTTGTATCAAACAAGGTGCACTTTTTTCAATACAGTGAAAGCAAATGGTGACCAACAAGAGCTGGCCAATTTCACTCTATGAACAAGAGCAGCTTGGTCATTCTGTTAGACAACTCCTTTAGTTTTCAACACTAGAAAGGTATTTGGTCAGAACAACTTTCACTTTTGAGTGAACTATCCCTTTAGAACTGTCCCATAAGCACCACACATTAGAGAATGGAAATGAGTCCTTTGGCAACTTAATAGCATCACACTATTTCACTCTAATCAGAAAAGGGATGAGGAAAAACAGGGAGCGACCAGGAGGTGAGAAGAAGGATGAGTATTATAAGCAGCAACGTAAAAAAAATGGGAAACGAGAGTAACAGAGAGACAACACAGAGCAGGAAATGAAGCATGAAGAGAGGTGAACAATAGAGGGAGATAAAAAGAAGCAATTTTCATTTAAAACAATTTCTAGATATTAACTTTAGGGGGGAGGGTATATTTCAAAGTATTGTAATTTTTGTGACAAGAACAGCTCATTAAGATAAATGTTTCTCACAAATGTTACCACCAATCAGAGAAAGTGTGCAAGGAGAAGAAATGTATAGTAGAATCAATCGTATGCTAGGAATATAATTGTACAAAGCACTGAAGCCTAAAAAAAGATTGTAATGCGTCACAGCTGATTAACTAAACCAGCAGTCAAAAGTTTTTGAACAGTAAAGTTTTTTAAAGACGTCTCTTCTGCTCACTAAGCCTGCATTTATTTGATCCAAAGTACAGCAAAAACAGTAAAAATGTGAAATATTTTACAATTTTTTAATTTTAAAAGTAATGTTTTTTTATGACATCTCTTCCTTTCTGCTCACCAAGCCTGCATTTATTTGATCCAAAGTACAGCAAAAACAGTGACATATTTTCTATTTAAAATAACAGTTTTCTGTTTGAATATATTTTAAAATGTAATTTACTACTGCATTCAGGGCTACGTTTTCAGCATCATTACTCCAGTCTTCAGTGTCACATGATCCTTCATGTTCTACTCCACTATTATCAACATAATAATAAATAATAATAATAATAATAATATTTTTTGAGCAGCAAATCAGAATATTAGAAAGATTTCTGAAGGATCATGTGACACTGAAGACTGTAGTAATGATGCTAAAAATCCAGCTTTGAAATCACGGGAATAAATTACATTTTAAAGTATATTCAAATAGAAAATCATTATTTTAAACAGTAAATTCAAAATTTCACAGTTTTTGCTGTACTTTGGACCAAATAAATGCAGGTGTGGTGAGCAGAAAAGACTTCTTTAAAAATCTTACTGTTCAAAAACTTTTGACTGATAGTGTACATACTAAACAAATTGCAATATTGGGACCTAGACATGAATATACACTACTGCTCAAATTTGAGTTCAGTAAGATTCATTTTGAAAGAAATTAACAGTTTTATTGAGCGAGTATGCATTAAACTGATCAAATGTGACAGTAGGTTTTTACATTATTACAAAAGATTTGTATTTAAATAAAGACTGCAATAATATCAACATTGATAATAAAAATGAATGTTTCTTTGAGCACCAAATCAGCATACTAGAATGTTTTTTGAAGGATCATGTGACAATAAAAAATAGAGAAATAGATGCTGAAAATTCTGATTTTAATTTCAAGAATTAAATCACATTATAAAATATTATAACTGTTATTTTAAATTGTAATATTACTTGCAACCACGTTACTGATTTACTGTATTTTTGATCAAATAAATGCAGTCTTGGTGAACATAAAAAAAAATCTTTCTCATCCCTTACGTTGAACAGTAGTGTAATCAGTAATTTAATATTTTATCACCAGGTCTCTGCTGATATTGATTCATAAGAAGCATGCGATTAAACTGTTAGAAACAGAGCTGTAAGTACAAAGTGCTTTTCAAACAGTTCAAGATGAGAGCACCTCAGCCTGGGAAGTAATAAGTCATGCTGCCACAAACAACCCGCTTGAACGTGTCTGAACATTTCACATGGCCCAGAGGCAGTAAAGCTTGTTTAGAGGGGGGGAAAAAAGAAATGAATTCTGTGGAAAAATGTCTTCCTGTGAAGCTGCTGTCACACTTAACGCTGTTCAGGCAGTTTTCCTTGCACAAAAAAAAATAAAAAGTGCAAAATGCAGCCATCAATAACCCTTAGTTTCAAATAAAATTTTAGTGCATTCTTGTCAGGCACAAATCATGTTGCAATGCACACAAAATAAAAAAAGGAGAGAAACCAAGACATGAGCGGATGGGGAAAAAAAAGAATGAGGAAAGGAGAACTGGATGGAGAGAGAGAAAGAGAGCAATATACCTCTTTCGGAAGATTTTGAAATATGCTTTTGTTTGAAAGTGTCTGAAAGAGAGAAAAAGAGAAAGAAAACGGAGAGAAAGAAAGACAGATAGACTCACAGACTGACAACAAGATTTAGGAAATCAGGAGAAATAAACTTATAAAGAACATCTGCATCAAAGTATCATGACACATTTAAGGGCAAAGACACAAATGCAGAGAATAGAGACCCAGAACTATGAAAGAACAACATCAAACCTGAAACCAAATGGACATCAAGTAAAAATTGACCTCTGGTTTGGAGATTAAACTTACTGGTTTAATCAGGCTATATGTGGGATTGTCATACAATACACAGCATACAGTGTAAAGAAGTATGCTTATTTTAAAAGAAGTTTTCAACAAAAATCCAATTTTTGTTTTTTATACTTCTGGCTTTCATGAGTAGACAAGTAAGAGCTGACTGAGAATGAAAAAAATATTCTCAAGTTCACTGTGTCAGATGATGGACAACCTGGAAGATGATAATCTTTGGTACTTTTTAGCAAGCTTTCATGTGGTGAAGCTCATCGTGACAGCTATGCTGAGAAGGGGTGACACAGATCTTTGATTGTGACTGGATGTGTTACAGTACAGCTCAGCCTTTTTTTAGCATAGAGAAGTCGTTCTCCAGATGAGATCACCGAGAGGTCATCGGGCTGAGTCATGTGGTTTCCTTGAATGCTGTATATGACTCACTGTCACAGGCGTACGGTCTGTCCCGATCCTCCAATGCAGCTGCTGCTTCCAACTTCTTCCTAGCACTGCTGACACCACGACCCTGTGAAACCGTTCTTATCATAAATGTATCCTTTTAGAGGTGTTTTGCTAACACCAACTAGAAATGTATAAAAATGTATGACATTAATAGTTCACCTTTCCCTTGCCTTTCCCCCGTCTCTTTGGAGTATCTTCTTCATAATCTTCATCGTCGAGATCATCTAGAAAATCATCTGGCTCCAAAATTCTCTACACAAACACACCAAAAACCAATTTGGAGAGAACGACTAAGCAAGGCGAGATTTCAACAGTGACACCTCTAATCAAAATCATAAGTCATTTTGTCAGTACCTTACGGACCCTGCCGCTGGGGTTTAGTCCCCCGGTAGAGAACTCTGTAGAGCTGGGCTCCTCTTCCGCTGTGCGGAGCTCCAATCCGGATCTTTTTTCCACTGGCTCGCCCTTCAGAAGCGCCTCTAAACTGCTGCCATCACTGGAGAAAACATCCTTCTTAAGCCCCAGATCCAGCTCTGAAACATACACACGCACATTCACATCCATAGGCAACTGCACAGAGATGGATAGAAATGTCATCAAAACTTACAATTCAATATAAAGTTTAATTACATGAAATTGACACCTAAATACCTAAAACACATGGCCTACACAGAGAATTACAGAAAAACAGAAGAGAAAGTGAGTAGCTGCATACCGGTCTTTAGAGATGGGAAGGCTAGGCGAGGGTCTTCTGGAGGGCTAACTCTCCTCTTCTTTCTCCAGCGTCGTGCTGGATATGTGTACAACTGACCTGGGGCAACACCTTTGGGGAGAGAGACATAAAAAAGACAGACAGTAAGTCATGTCTCATGTGAAAACAAGGGAAGGTATAAAAACACATTTATGTAAAAATAAATAAATAAATAAATAAATAAAGTGTAATTTTTGCAGTGTCATTTTTTAATACTTGCATAATCAATGATAACAATAACACTGACAGGAAAAAGTGATCAATTTATTATTATTTACTTACTTGTCAAATATTAATTTAATAATTTATATATTGTGTATTTATTTAATATGTTATGTACATAATAGGGTTGGGTCGATAGACGATGCCATCGTCCATCGCCGATGGCCGATAGACGTCACGATGCTGAGCCGGCATCGCGATCCTCCGCCCCCGCCACCGCCCCTGCCCCGCCCCCGCAGCAACCCGCTCGCGAAAGACACACACTGAATCACACTATATAGCCAGATGAAATGCATGCTTTCAATTTCCGCATCTTTACTTAGTTTATTATTATTATTATTATTGTTATTATTATTATTATGAGGAAATAATAACAAGAAAGTTGTTAGCGATCACAATACAAATTGTGAATTCCAAACGAATTACATGAACTAGTTCGTTTACATTAATAAATGAGGCATACAAAAACAGCAGAAAAAAATTAAAAATAATTTTAATTAAATTAGATTAAATAAACTACACCAAATATGCCTTTTTCATGGTTTTACCATAACGAACCGAGCTTGGAACAAAAAAACAAGAGAATATTTTTTTTTCCATCGAAATACAAATGTACAATACAAAGCCTATATATTATAAATAACAGTTTATAATTCAAATGCATTTTTAGTTTTGCTTTGTTTTGGTTTCTTAACTTTATATATTTTGTTTCATTCCTGTTCTGTTCTGAATACCGTTACATTCAAATGATTCGTTTTGGACTCAGGGTAACTAACTTATAGCTATGTTTATAGTGTTTATAATGTTAATACATAATAATATTTCGCTTGATTTGGTATTATTTCTGATGTTACACTTTCTCTCTAAACATTCCGCTGCTCAATGAATGCGTTTGGAGAGAGTGGGTTAAGCAGTAAGCAATCAATGAGAGCAATTTTGAACTTAAAGCTGACTGGTCGAAAATATGTTAAGGACCAACACACATCCTCCAGATACATCTACATAAACCCGCGCTTGCTCTCTCTTGTATGCACGCACGCACTGTCACGATCTGATGCACTTGTTAATGCTGGATCTTTAAAAAGTCCGGCTCAAATTAAGCACTGGTGGAAACGGTAGGCTACAATTAATTAATTCGTTATGAATTAATTATTTAACAACAACCATCCCGCACTCCCGCCCCCCGCGGACGATGCCATCGTCCATCGCGATGTTTCACGTTAGACATCGTACGATGCCAAATTGGTCGACATCGCCCAACCCTAGTACATAATATTATATATCGATACAGTTGAGGTCAGAAGTTTACATACACCTTGTAGAATCTGCAAAAATGTTGAATTTATCCTGTTCAAAAGTTTACATGCACTTGATTCTGTGTTGTTACCAGTGTTGGGCACGTACCTTTAAAAAAGTAATTAGTTATAGTTACTAGTTACTTCTCACAAATAGTAACTGAGTTAGTAACTGAGTTACATCATTATAAAAGTAACTAATTACCAGGCAAAGTAACTATTGCGTTACTTAAAAAAAAAAATCTAATTTAACTGTAAAATAAATATAAAACATTGTAAA
Source organism: Garra rufa (assembly GCF_049309525.1). Taxonomy (NCBI): domain Eukaryota; kingdom Metazoa; phylum Chordata; class Actinopteri; order Cypriniformes; family Cyprinidae; genus Garra; species Garra rufa. The sequence goes on from NC_133365.1 coordinate 27,714,517, forward strand.
CTAATCTACACTATTTTAATGTTGTTGTGGGACAACATGAGAGACAACTGTCAAATTCAACATATTATAAATATTATCATTATTATAGTGGAACAATAAAGCACAATAGACGTAAAGTTTAGAACTTTAAATATCGTTATCACTCCAAAAAGAATCGATTCCTCGATTCCGAGGCATTGGGAATCGAGAGTCGATTCCAACGTTTGGAATCGATTCCATTAAGGGGAATCGACTCCTCATTCAGAGCCGTTTCAGTTCAGCAAAACTTATAATTAGGTGCCTCAAACGGAAGGCTGCATCCCATGAAAGCTGCATATCTCAGTCACCAATGAAAAAGAGTCATTTCTAAACTCGAGTTTAAAGGAGAAGTCCGGTGTGATATTGACCTAAAGTGTATTGAATCATGATACCAAGTGTGAACGTACCTTGCATATCTCATCTCGGTTTGTGTCCTGCAGTCCGAAATCTGGGGTTAGTTAGCCGACGCTAACAACAGGTTGTCAATGAGAGTGAATAGGGCATCGGAGTAGCCATGTAAATAAATCACTGTTTTATGCCATTTACGAGGTACAAAGTAGCTCCACATTTCATTAGTAGACTTCCAAGGGCCCTGACATTTAAAACGAGACATTGAGAATAGGGATGCACCGATCATGATTTTTCATGGCCGATTCCGATACCGATTTTTTACAAGCAAGCTGGCCGATTCCGATACCGATTTCCGATTTTTTCAAAAACAAGAAGTTATGCAAGTAAACAACATAAACAACATGTTTATTTAGTATTTAACAGGCCAATCTGGCTTTGGTTATTGAATCAATAGCATCTGACATCTGAAATTAAATAATAAATAAAAAAATATGAAAGTAAATACAGTTTAATAAGTAAAACATGCTTTTAGTAAAGTAAAACAGCAAGCCAACAGGCATTTTAATGTAAAATAATAATAATCATTCTTAACAGAACAGACTTTTATTTTTGGCTTTTCAAAAGTAAAGTAATGCTTTTTACAAAAATAAGCATCTCAGCTTTGTCACAAGTGAGTCTGTTTCTTTTTTCATCTGTCACGTGAGAAGCTGAGCTGAACAAACGTTCGCTGTCTGCGCTTGTGCAGGGCGAGGACAGGTACGCTTGCGCAACTTCAGCGAGCACAGAAAAGCGGCTGTCCTTTGCAGACATTGCAGATTGCAATCTTCACGTCCTGCTCACAGATTTCGAAAAACCGCCACACAAGTGACATGTTTCTGAATGAATGAATTGAATGCCGCGGCCCGCGTACACACTTCCGGAAAAAAAACGGCCGGGATAAAAACGAAAACCGATTTATCGATTTATGGCCGGTCAACCGGTGCATCCCTAATTGAGAACTCAGAAAAAACACCGGTAGTTTATTTACAAGAAGATTTATACAGACAGTACACCTGGAAGAAAGGAAGGAAGGAAACTACAACCTGACAAGTTCCTTCCTGCTCGTCACTCGACTTATCGTGACTAAATTCAAGATGGCGGTGGCCGGTAAATTTCTTCCAGGTACTGTCTGTATAAATCTTCTTGTAAATAAACTACCGGTGCTTTTTCTGAGTTCTCAATGTCTCGTTTTAAATGTCAGGGCCCTTGGAAGTCTACCAATGAAATGTGGGGCAACTTTGTACCTCGTAAATGGCATAAAACAGTGATTTATTTACATGGCTACTCCGATGCCCCATTCACCCTCATTGACAACCTGTTGTTAGCGTCGGCTAACTAACCCCAGATTTCGGACTGCAGGACACAAACCGAGATGAGCTATGCAAGGTACGTTCACACTCGGTATCATGATTCAATACACTTTAGGTCAATATCACACCGGACTTCTCCTTTAAGGATGCATGCAATTTGCCTCTTGCTTGTTAATAGTTATTATAAGTATGATTTGTTTCCACGAAAAAAAAAATCGTTCGGATAGATTTTTTAAATGAGCCAGTTCAAAAAACGATTCCGACGTTTTTTTTTACGGGGGAACTGGCTCATGTTTTCCACAATTTTGAGCGCTGCACGACAGAATAGATCATGACGTGACCGAGGGTCTTGATATTATTTACAGCTTAAATAAATGTTTTTAACCGTTCTATCAGCAAATGAAAGAAAACGCAGAGAGCATATCTGATTGACAGCTAAGCCACGAGCTCTTCTATCAGTGTTGTTGTAAAGTTCAGTTTATTTTGTTTCAGTGTACAGTTGGCTAATTTTGTCATTTTAGACATGTCACGTCTTGTTTTAGTCATGCAATAAATGCATGTCCACTGCTGAGCTGTGAGTTATGACTAATTTCATGGCAATGCAGACAAAATTACAATTTAAAATCAGTCAGAGCTACAAAAAAAAAATCTTTATTTATTTATTTTTTTTAAACAAATGAAGCTTAATATTGTGAGAAGGCAACTTTCTACGACCTTTACATCCTGCATTCATTGCAAAATTAGCTTTCTCCGATCTTAAAAACAAGAATCAAAAAAGAAACGGAAACAGTGAGGAATCGATTCTGGAATCGAATCCAATTAATTCCAGAACCAGGAATCGGAATCGATTCCAAAAATTTCGAATCGAACAGCCCTAGTTATCACCTGCGTTCTTAGCCACTAATTTGGCATGTGACGATGTGAGGTGCTTCAGTAGATTAGAATTATTGGTCATCGACGCAGAGAGACTCTTTTTTCCTGGGCATAAACTGCACGTTACATAAATATTTTTGCCTTTCACCTCAGCGAAAAGTAGTGCTTATACTTCCAGTTTGCAAAAGCTACCTTTGAACTTGCTATCGTTGTGATGTTGTGGATGTTGGTGTGTGCGACTGATCGTGCGCGTGCTTGTGTGTGAACACCCGCACTACTCTGCCTCTGATTGGCAAACAATGGAAATTTACTCAATCTAAGCCAATCATCGCGTTTTCAGTTACACCACGTTTACAGACACACCAATCATCATCACTGGTTATTTGTCCCGCCCCGAACACAAACACACACAAACACACAAACACACAAACACACAAACACACACACACACACACACACACACACACACACACACACACACACACACACACACACACACACACACACACACACACACACACACACACACACACACACACACACACACACACACACACACACACACACACACACACACACACACACACACACACACACACACACACACACACAGAGAAAGAGAGGTCCTATGGCTGAGAAAGACGCTGCTCGGATGAAAACTGCTTCAGTGTTCTCAGTTATAGTAACGCGCATTTTATTGCCAGTAACGGTAGCGGCGTTGTAACGGGGGAAACAGTAATTTGTTTGATTACTCGTTACTGAAAAAAGTATCGCCGTTAGTAACGCCGTTTATTTATAGCGCCGTTATTCCCATCACCGGTTGTTACCTGGATTATCCACAGCTGTTTTATTTTGTTTGTTTAGTGATAGTTGTTCATGAGTCCCTTGTTTGTCCTGAACAGTTAAACCCACCTGCTGTTCTTCAGAAAAATCTTTCAGGTCCCACAAATTCTTTGATTTTTTTAGCATTTTTGTGTTTTTGAACCCTTTCCAACAATGACTAATTTTGAGATCCATCTTTCCACACTGGGGACAACTAAGGGACTCACATGCAACTATTAAAAGAAAAGATGGATCTCAAAAACATACAGTCATTGTTAGAAAGGGTTTAAACACACAAAAATGTTGAAAAAAAACAAAGAATTTGTGGAACCCGAAGGATTTTTCTGAAGAACAGCGAGCAGTTTAACTGTTCAGGACAAACAATAAACATGTGAACAACTATCACTAAACTAAAAAAAAAACAGCTGCAGATCATTCAGGCAACAACACAGTATTAATAATCAAGTGTATGTTTTTTACACTTATGTAGGTGTGTTTCGTCTTGTTTTGTGATTGTGTTTTTTTTTTGTATGTCTGAATATCGAAAAAATACCTCAATAAATATAACAATAATAAAAAAAAGAATCAAGTGTATGTAAACTTTTGAACAGAGTCATTTATATAAATTCAACTATTACTTTCTCTCGTGGACTATATGCAAGCATCTTTTATGTAAAAGATCTAATTTAGGACAGTACTAAATAAAAAATAACATGCATTTTGTAAAATCCCTCTTTTTTGGTAAAATAATTAACATTTTGCAGATTCTGCAAGGTGTATGTAAACTTTTAACTGTTAATGTGTTAATTACTGTTAATTATACTGATATTGTTAATTATACTGTAATTTTACTGTTTCATAATTATCTACGCACTTTTTACTTGAAATATTTATATATATTGAAAAAAATATTGATTTTTTTTAATAATTAACTAATTTTGGCATTTTGACAACACCTGGTATTGGTATCAACTAATTTTTAACTGGAGCTGCACAATTCTGGATAAATTGAGAATCACGACTTTTTTGTTTCAAATAGAGATCACAATTCTCCCATGATTCTGAACTAAGCAAAATAACTTACTAGTAATAACTTACTACTTACTAATAATTTAATAGAAGCTGTGACAAAATTGTCATTATCAAAATTAACGATTAAAAATTAATGAATGATTCAATAACTGACACATTTTAAGTCACTTGTCGCGACCTAGTGTAATCAACATCTGTTACTTGAAGCACAAATTTGAAGCAAAAATTACTTTCAAAAGATTTGCTCTATTTTGATCACTACCATAGACATCAATGTTTAAATCTGATCTATGACCTTTAATCCCAGTATTTCTGTGATAATATGAAAGACTATAAGACAAAAATAATACTGTGTGGTTGAAAGCTGTTTGTGAAGCTGTTTCATACCTAAACATGATAACTGCTCTCTCTCTGTGTCTGCGGCAGTGCGAACACAGATTTGAATGTTTTTGATATGACTGTGTCAAAGGCTTAATAGACACAGTTGAATCATTGTTATTTAAAAATAATATCATGTGGGTTAGATCACAATCTTTTAACGATTAATAACACAGCTCTACAGTCAATGCTAAAAAAAAAACTTGTGTTCTCTTCTGCTAATCAGACCACTTTGAGTGAGTGCGTCCCACCTGGTCCTCTGTGCCGTTTCTCCATCCAAAAGTAGCAGTTGCTCTGGGCAACACCTGTCTGAGAGTCGAGAAAGGGCATCCTCACACTCCTCTCTGCGCACAGACGGGCATTATAGTTGTGACACTGCTCCATAGCGTCCCTGTAATACTGCTCGCCCAGCCTAAGGACAGAGAAACAAGGCCCACGATGAATGCAACAGCCTGAATGAAAACCAAGTTCAACCAGAGGTGCTTTTCTGAAACTCACACAGAGTCTAGAGTAGCCATTTTCTGTCAGAGACAAGTAATAGTGTGTCAGCACACACCCTACCACTGCCGCCCTGAAACCAGCTCAACCCTGTTCAGCTTAGCCACCCGTGTGTGTGTGTGTGTGTGTGTGTGTGTGTGTGTTTGTTTGTATGCAGCAGGAGGTCTTGCAGGCATGCAGCTCAGTCATTGTAACTCTCTCACTCAAGCCACTTAGTAGGTGCCGCTGCCGCCCGTCACCCCGGCAACCGCTAAGAGCCCCGGAGAGAGCACAGGCTAGCTAAAGCCCGTGAGATTAGAGCACAGACGGGCGTTGATGTCACAGAGGATGAAACAAAAGCTTAAAGCTTTGGTGTGTCAGAACCAAGAGCTCTGAGGGGTTTACAGCCCAGACAACAAAACAGCCCTGGGATGATCGTCCGCCTCCAAGACGCCAAAACACAGAGCTGAAGCTTCAAATGACTCTGGCTCAACGGAAAAGCACATTCCACAAACCAGACACTCTGACCGCAAACTAGAACCCCGTTTCCTCCCAGTCAACAGCAAAAAACTACCTATTCACCTGTCAAAACTCCTTATAGGATGAGCCTTGTTGTAAAATGACTGTGAATGTATAAGGATGTGCTTTTTTGTGGTTGACCTTAAAACAAGGTATACACAGAGCCAATCACAGTGCTGATTGCCCACACAACGCTAATATAAATAGTAACCCTTAACCCAAACCTAAACCTTAATCTTAGCACTGGTAGCACATCCTGTTCTTTGAATTGTTATTGCTGACTAGAACTATCTAAAACTATTAAAAAATGTTTGTTTTTTTTAATAACTGAAATAGCACTAAAATAAAATAATAAATTTTTTATTTAATGTAATGTATAACAAATATGAGAAATGTTGCCTCTGCAAATAAAATTAAAAGAAATAAAATAAAATTACTAAAAATAAAAATTTATAAAAAATGAAAATATGAAAACTACAAATAAAAAATATAAAAACAATAAAAACTCTTTCAAAATACTAAGTAATAATCAAATGATATACGAACAATACAAAAAAATTGAGCCTTTTTCTAAACTTTTCTTGACAGATGACAGCATGATTGTGAGTCAAATATTTTTTAATAAGTAAAGACCATGTTCCATGAAGATTTTTTTGTAAATTTCCTACCATAAATATGGCAAAACTGCATTTCTAAGAACTTCATTTGGACAAGTTTAAAAGTGTTTTTTGCACCGTCAGATTCCAGATTTTCAAATAGTTGTATCTCAGTCAAATATTGTCCTATCCTAACAAATCATAACATCAATAGGAAGCTTATTTATTCAGCTTTCAGATGAAGTATAAATCCTAATTAAAAAAAGTGACATACATCACAATATCTCAAGCTGTCAGAGCAGACACACATTGAACTAGGTGGAGAAATTAACCCATCTCACTTGACCACTTAAGATCACATCACCAGACAGCTGTTAAAAACAGGACTTCTGAGGAAGAGTAAATGCTTGATACTTTAAAATTACCGCCACTAGTGGACAAATTGTGTGAGATGTTAAAGTATGTTACAGGCTCGTATACTATTAGTTCCAGACACAGACAATTTCACTGAAACTGCTTGACAGATTAATTTGATTACACTTGAACACAATTCTTGGTGTGTTTTGATGTGCAAATCCTCTTTTCTGTTCTCTTCTCTGAATGTTGCGGATTTGGTTAGTGTCCTCAATTCATCAGTCAGAAAAAAACTGAGGGCTGAATAAGGAACTTTGTTTCCAGGAGCTACCAGGGCTGTCAAACTCGGGTTAGAAACTGTTGGAGGTTAATAACTCACTATTTTACCACTTTACTGCCCTTCTTCTAAAAGCTACTTATTGGACAGCTAATTATGTGATATATAAACGAAGCACACAGGCATTTAACAGCCTAATTTTCAATCAAAGCACTTCCTGGTTAACGTACAGGGCAGCGTGATGTACCAAGAAAGTTGATACAGTTAGATCATATATTTATCTCATTGGTTATAAATGGAAATAACTTACAGTAAGAGCAAACTATTTAGTTAATAACATGAAAAAAAAGGTTAACGTAACCTGCTTCAGAATAACATGAGTGATACGAGTCTCATGTTCACATCCACACATGACAGAACTGCAATCTAATAAAACTGACAGCTGCTAACTTACTTCCACAACTTAACTAACCAGAATAACGAAGCTCTGACAAACAACTGAAACAAACATTGAGTGCCGCGATACTTTATGTCCCAACTGACATAAACGCACTCATTAGAGGAACAGAAATGCCTCCTACGTGCTTTGCTCCCTGATCATGCTGAAAGACGGAAGCTAACTGAAGCATTCACACCAGCGGGACACGGCAGCTGCTAGTACAGCTAACTTAACCAGAGCTCTGATAACCTTGTCAAACACGTGTCTTTAGCTCTCTTTAAGCAAATTATACAAAAGCCCATCAAGTTGTGACATTACCTCAAAGTTACACACCAAAGTTTAACATGGAAACATTATATGTAGTCAAATAAGGGTGAAAAATACTCACAGCTTGACAACATTCTCCACCACCGCCGCCATCTTGGCTCTACTGTGCTCACAGCGGGTGTTCTGCGCTTGCGCAAAAGGAAGGACCTTAGAGGAAGGTCGCGGGTCAGGGGCGTTCAGGAGGCGGGAGTGTGTGAAGGCCAAGCTTTTCATGTTCAAATATAGACACAACACAGTGCAGCCAACAAAAAGAGATTTGTTCTTCTTCTAAACTCTTAGGACTTTCTTTTTGTGGAGCACAGAAAGAGAAAGTTTAAATACTGTGTTAGGCAAAAAGCAGGGCTCTCAAGTTTTGGAAAAAGTTTAGAGTGAGATTTTATCTGTTAGGTGAGGAGCCACTCAAATATTTGCAGCAGCGGCCCCTCGGCCCCACGCAATTCTCTCCAGTTTTTGGTAAAAGTTCAACTATCTATTGTTCATAATTAACCAGCACAAAATAAAAAATATAACAACTGGTAGATCTGTTAAGTCAAATTCATAAAAATAAAATGTTTTAAATATTTCAAAAATCCATATGTATCAAAAGCAAAAAAAAAGAAATTTGGCCCCAAACGAGCAAACTAAACAGCAGTGCTCAATGCACATACTGTAAACATACAGGAGGATTGCAGAACTTGCTCATAGCATATATGTCAATCTGTGTGTGTGTTTGTGAAAGAGAGAGGGTACATATTTCAGCTTACTAATGTCATTTTGTATTTCAAGTGTTTATTGCACACTTTGATGCCTTGATGACAGTGGTAGGGGCTTGAACTTAGCTAGAGTAATTAGTTACATGTAATTGAATTATGTAATTTAATTAAAAAAGACATTTAACTAATCTGTTACAGTTACTGAGAAATAACAAATATACAGGTCCTTCTCAAAAAATTAGCATATTGTGATAAAGTTAATTATTTTCTGTAATGTACTGATAAACATTAGACTTTCATATATTTTAGATTCATTACACACAACTGAAGTAGTTCAAGCCTTTTATTGTTTTAATATTGATGATTTTGGCATACAGCTCATGAAAACCCAAAATTCCTATCTCAAAAAATTAGCATATCATGAAAAGGTTCTCTAAACGAGCTATTAACCTAATCATCTGAATCAACTAATTAACTCTAAACACCTGCAAAAGATTCCTGAGGCTCAAAACCGCAATCATGGGTAAGACTGCCGACCTGACTGCTGTCCAGAAGGCCATCATTGACACCCTCAAGCAAGAGGGTAAGACACAGAAAGAAATTTCTGAACGAATAGGCTGTTCCCAGAGTGCTGTATCAAGGCACCTCAGTGGGAAGTCTGTGGGAAGGAAAAAGTGTGGCAGAAAACGCTGCACAATGAGAAGAGGTGACCGGACCCTGAGGAAGATTGTGGAGAAGGACCGATTCCAGACCTTGGGGGACCTGCGGAAGCAGTGGACTGAGTCTGGAGTAGAAACATCCAGAGCCACCGTGTACAGGCACCAGGTCAAGCCACTTTTGAACTAGAAACAGCGGCAGAAGCGCCTGACCTGGGCTACAGAGAAGCAGCACTGGACTGTTGCTCAGTGGTCCAAAGTACTTTTTTTTCAGATGAAAGCAAATTTTGCATGTCATTCGGAAATCAAGGTGCCAGAGTCTGGAGGAAGACTGGGGAGAGGGAAATGCCAAAATGCCTGAAGTCCAGTGTCAAGTACCCACAGTCAATGATGGTCTGGGGTGCCATGTCAGCTGCTGGTGTTGGTCCACTGTGTTTTATCAAGGGCAGGGTCAATGCAGCTAGCTATCAGGAGATTTTGGAGCACTTCATGCTTCCAACTGCTGAAAAGCTTTATGGAGATGAAGATTTCATTTTTCAGCACGACCTGGCACCTGCTCACAGTGCCAAAACCACTGGTAAATGGTTTACTGACCATGGTATTACTGTGCTCAATTGGCCTGCCAACTCTCCTGACCTGAACCCCATAGAGAATCTGTGGGATATTGTGAAGAGAAAGTTGAGAGACACAAGACCCAACACTCTGGATGAGCTTAAGGCCGCTATCGAAGCATCCTGGGCCTCCATAACACCTCAGCAGTGCCACAGGCTGATTGCCTCCATGCCACGCCGCATTGAAGCAGTCATTTCTGCAAAAGGATTCCCGACCAAGTATTGAGTGCATAACTGAACATAATTATTTGAAGGTTTACTTTTTTTGTAATAAAAACACTTTTCTTTTATTGGTCGGATGAAATATGCTAATTTTTTGAGATAGGAATTTTGGGTTTTCATGAGCTGTATGCCAAAATCATCAATATTAAATAATAAAAGGCTTGAACTACTTCAGTTGTGTGTAATGAATCTAAAATATATGAAAGTCTAATGTTTATCAGTACATTACAGAAAATAATGAACTTTATCACAATATGCTAATTTTTTGAGAAGGACCTGTAGTTAAATTACAGTTACTTTTAAGTTACTTTTAATAAGATTAGGAACTACACTTCCATTCCGGCGTAATAGTCAAGGAAGTTTGCTGCCGTAATATGGCCGAAGCAGGCGGAGTATTATCAGAAATGAGTTCCCAGCTAGTTTATCATTTTCACATGTGCTGCGTGGTATTACTGCTCCTGCTTCAGCCTTATTATGGCAGCAAACTTCCTTGACTATTACACCGGAATGGGAGTGTAGTTCCTAATCTTATCAGCCTAGAAAATTGAAGCTTTGCATTTCCACCGGTCTTAGTACACGATATAACTACAGAAGAGTCAAGTTTTAAATAGGACAAATATCAAAACTCGTTGGTCATTTTTGAACGTGATGCTATTGGTCTAATAGGATTCAATGATCTATGCTAAGCTATGCTAAAAGTGATATCGCCAGAACAGGAGAACGGCTGAATGGATTTCAAAACGGTAAAACTCAACTTATTAACCCGAGGGGAGTTGGAGAATGAGCCTATTTCCAAAAAAAGTGGAGTGTTCCTTTAAAAAGTTTTTAAAAGGATTAACAGTTGAAAACATTCCTTAGAAATTCAGTAATCAAATGTAATGTTACATTACCTCTAAAGCAACTGAAATAGTTACACTACTTTTAAATTACATTTTAAATAGTGAAATTTAATCTGTAGCCTATTACAGCCTATTTCCAAAATAACCTTCCCAACAATGTTGATACATTTGTGTTTTGAAATATTTAAAACAATTTATTTTATTTGGATGAATTTGTCTGTCTTTTTTAGCAGATTTACCAGTTATCTTGTCTTTTCCTTAATTTCAGGCCCACAATTAGTTAAAGCTGTTGAAGAACTAATAATTTTGCACAAATTTGGCTATAATCCCCAACATCAGTTCTCACTATCTTTGATCACAGGCAAGTGATTTTGTCTAGGAATCGTAAAATGGAAAAAATAAATAAATAAATAAAAATAAATATGAAAAACCCTGCTGCATTTATTTAGTTTCTAGTAAATACAAATGGCAACGTCCGCTCCGAGACCGCAACGCGACCACCTCCTCAGCTGTACTAAATGCTTCCACTGCGAGAGAAAGCGGCAGCCCCGCAACGATTCCACCGCTGGTCTTGTCCCGTGTGTGCGCGTCTACGCCTAGTGACGAACTTTATTGTAGCGGGATCACGTAATCAGAGCCATAGAGAAAGAGAGTTGCGACACGCTGTGTTTCTCTATGGCTCTGCACGTAATATACCAGAAAACAGCAAATTCAAATTTTTTGGCTGGTAGGTGCCATTTAACTCTCAAGACAGCTATGAGCTTGGCAGAGTACTTCTCTCTGCAAAGCCTGCACCTCGTCCATTAACACCATATAGCGGGACAAGTTATCCCTTACTTTTCAGCGTGAGAAATACAAGGTGTGGCGTGAGAGCGTGTGAACTGGTTGAAATACGTGTGTCTCACGGTGAATGCGTGAGACTTGAGAGCCCTGCAAAAAGTATCATAACAGTGGTTCAAACAATTTTGTGTGCTATAAGATACGTCCTTGTTTTCTAAACTATTTGATTAATTCGTTTCTATTTGATTCAGTTGTTGCTAGACTTCAATTATTCGTTTCTGTTTAATTGTTTTCCTGGTGATTTTGTTGTAAATTGTAGTTTTGATTGCTCTCATTCGGCCAAGGGAAGCTTTTGTTTGAGAGATCGCTCCCTTCCTTGAGCGCGCTTAAAGTGCAAAGGGTGTTAGTTTTTCGTTTCGGTCTGACCCATTTGCGCACCATCCATTTGGGATTGAGTCAGCCCAGGGGGCGTCCCCAGCTGCTATCACCTAAGTATTGATTGGTGGTGTATTTAACTGTGTTGTATCAGCTGACGCTTCAGCCTCCTCGCGTGAAGACCGACAAGAGTAAAGACTTGCGACTTATCCGAGCAACGACACCGACAACGCACTTAAGTACTCCTTTCCTTTTTCTCACTCTTCTTTCTGTCCTTCTCTATCATGTGTTTCCAAATCATTCCGGTGCTCTCTACACACCGCACTAACATCACACGCACATGTCGACGCAATCTCTCTAACCTGCGTCCTATAAACACCTCTTCCACTGAACCTTTCTCTTTCACGGTTGGACTTTGGAACTGTCAATCAGCCGTCAACAAAGCTGACTTCATTTCGGCATTTTCTTTGCAATCTGGCTGAGCATCCTAGGTTTGACTGAGACCTGGATACGTCCAGAAGACTCTGTAACCCCAGCCGCTCTATCTAATAAATTCTCCTTCTCTCACACCCCTCGTCAGACTGGAAGGGGTGGGGGTACGGGACTTCTGATTTCCAACAACTGGAAATACTCAACCCATTCTCCTCTATGCAATTATAACTCATTTGAATCTCATACAATCACTATAACATCTCCTATCAAACTCCATGTTGTGGTCATTTACCGCCCTCCTAGTCAACTTGGCATCTTCTTAGAAGAGCTGGATGGGCTGCTATCCTCTTTTCCAGAAGATGGCAGCCCACTTCTAGTCTTTGGAGATTTTAACATTCATCTGGACAAACCATATGCTGCAGACTTCCATTCACTCCTTGCTTCATTTGACCACTCTTGTTCCACTCTTACTTCTTGCCTAGATGATATATGCCCTCTCTCCTCCAGGCCAGCACGGGCTGCTCCTTCCAACCCTTGGCTATCCGATGTTCTTCGTGAGCATCGGTCCAAACTTAGGGCAGCTGAGAGAAAATGGCACAAATCTAAAGATCCATCTGACTTGAGTATGTATCAGTCTCTGCTTTCATCCTTCTCTACCCAAGTCCATACTGCCAAATCTTCATACTTCCACAACAAGATCAACAATGCTCCGGACACACGCAACCTTTTCAAAACTTTTAATTCACTGCTCTGTCCCCCTCCACCACCTCCCACCACTTCTATAACAGCTGATGATTTTGCCACATTTTTTACAGACAAAACTACATCTATCAGTAATAAGTTCTCAGCTCCACACATACAGGAACTAAAACTGACCACACCCACGGCTGAAACTCCCCTCTTCTCCTTCTGTCCCCATTCTGAGGCAGAAGTAACCAAACTTCTCCTCTCCAGCCATCCGACGACATGTCCTTTAGACCCCATCCCCTCACACCTTCTCCAAGCAATCTCCCCTACAATCCTACCAGCGCTCACACACATCATCAACACTTCTCTTCTCACAGTCACTTTCCCCACTACATTTAAGCAGGCCCGGGTAACCCCACTGCTCAAAAAACCTACACTTAACACTTCACTCATAGACAACTATAGACCTGTCTCTCTCCTTCCGTTCATAGCAAAAACATTGGAACGAGCTGTTTTCAACCAGCTATCTTTATTTCTCACACAGAACAACCTATTGGATGCTAACCAGTCAGGGTTCAGGAGTGGCCATTCAACTGAGACTGCGCTACTGTCTGTCACTGAAGCCTTGTGGATTGCAAAAGCTGATTCCAAATCATCAGTACTCATCTTGCTGGACCTATCTGCAGCATTTGACACGGTAAATCACCAGATTCTTCTGTCTACCCTCTCATCGTTGGGCATCACAGGGACTTCACTTCGCTGGTTCAAATCCTATCTCTCTGGCAGGTCTTTCAGAGTGGCCTGGGGAGGGGAGGTTTCCAAAACTCATCAACTGGTCACTGGGGTTCCTCAGGGATCAGTTCTTGGACCCCTCCTCTTCTCCATATATACCACATCTCTGGGCCCCATCATACAGGCACATGGCTTCTCCTACCATTGCTATGCTGATGACACACAGCTCTATCTTTCTTTCAAACCAGATGATCCATCAGTAGCTGCAAGGATCTCTGGCTGCCTGGCGGATATCTCTACATGGATGAAGGAACACCATCTTCAGCTCAATCTAGCTAAAACTGAGCTCCTTGTCTTTCCTGCCACTCCAACTTTACAACATGACTTCTCCATCCAGTTAGGTTCATCAACAATTACCCCATCGACTTCAGCCAGAAATCTTGGTGTAATCTTTGATGACCAATTGACTTTTAAAGACCACATAGCTAAAACTGCTCGATCCTGCAGGTTTGCATTGCACAACATCAGAAAGATCAGGCCCTTCCTAACAGAGCATGCTGCACAACTCCTCGTACAGGCCCTGGTCATTTCCAGGCTGGACTACTGCAATGCTCTTTTAGCTGGTCTTCCAGCATGTACAATCAGGCCTCTACAAATGATTCAGAATGCAGCAGCACGGCTCGTCTTCAATGAGCCCAAGAAGGCCCATGTCACACCTCTCTTCATATCCCTGCACTGGCTACCGGTTACGGCTCGCATCAAATTCAAGACACTGATGCTGGCCTATAGGACAGCCACCGGCTCATCACCTGCCTACCTCCATTCACTACTACGCATCTACACTCCCTCCAGAAGTCTGAGATCCTCTAGTGAAAGACGCCTTATTGTACCACCACAGAGAGGCACGAAATCACTTTCCAAAACATTCTCCTTCAACGTCCCTGCCTGGTGGAATGATCTTCCCACCCCCATCCGGAACGCAGACTCCATTACTGTCTTCAAGCGACTGCTGAAAACCCATCTTTTTCGACACTATCTGACTCAATAAAAAAAAAAAAAAAAAAAATGTTCCTCTCTTTCCTGATCTTCCCTTTCTAGCCCGTACTCATCTAACAACGCCTGTCATACGGTATTTTTGAGCACTTCCTATGTTGATCTGCCTCCTTAGGATGAATCACTTGTTGTATTCCCAATTGTAAGTCGCTTTGGATAAAAGCGTCTGCTAAATGAATAAATGTAATGTAAATGTAAATGATCTTCTAAAGCGTTATTTCAGAAAGAGATTGATATTTAAATCATTAATCACGGTTCATTCCCCCTTAGAGCAAATTGAGTTAGAGAGTTAAACAGAAATTGACCGATTCGTGTCTGAACAAAACATAGCCTAAATGGGTTTTGTGAACTAGATTGAATCAGATATTGCTGGCAGTGTTGGGGGTAATGCATTACAAGTAATGTGAGTTACGTAATCAGATTACTTTTTTAAAGTAACTAGTAAAGGGATTACTTTTAAATTTAAAAGAAAATATCTGAGTTACTTTATCAAATAAATAACACCACTTTGTTTTGCCATTTATTTACTGACAGCTCTTCTGTCCCCATGTTGAGGGAAATGTTGAATAAGGTGCAGAAACAGAGGCATTTTTTCAGGACTGAGGCTTATCAATTTCACTTTTGTTGTAAAAAAGGCCTTTACAGTTGCCTAAAATACTTTGGGATTTGTTGTTAAAAAACAAATAGAAAAGAAAAAGCCCAGCTCAGGTGACAAAAAGTAACACAAAAGTAACATAACACATTACTTTCCATAAAAAGCAACTAAGTAACTCAGTTAGTTACTTTTTCATGGAGTAACACAATATTGTAATGCATTACATTAAAGTAACTTTCCACAACACTGATTGCTGGGTTTCATTATTTAGTTGGATGTCAGATTTTCAGCTAACAAAAATGCAATTTCCTATATTTTTCACACAAATGTGGCTTCAAAACACTGCAAAATATAGTGCACGAGTCATATCGACTACTGTTAATTAAACTGTTTTTGACATTTTACAGGCCCAATTCTTATTCACTTTATTATCCTGGAAAAAACACCAGGATATTGTTAACAATTCTATTGTTTAAGGTTAACTATTAGCCTATTGTAATTATCATTTGTTTACTGTATTGCAAATTACAAAATATATTATATTTTGTGTATTAAACACTCATGTGTAAACAGGCAAAATTAAGTCCAAATGAGTCAAAACATAGATAAATGTTAACTAAATTAAATTATGAACTCCTCGTGTTGTACTGCTCACGAATGGACACGAGGTGGCGCTAGTTGTCAATCTGACAAAACCATGATGTTTCAGCAGCTTTTTGCTCAATGGCCAGGGTCACAAAGTATGTCAGCGATGAGTTCGGTTTAAATATGAGGATAAATTATTTAAATATAAATCAAATGTATTCGTGAGGTAGTGAACACAGAAGAATTCACCACATTCTAGGAAATCTTTACCCCTTCTTCCTCTTGTAATGGATATTATCTGGTTCTCTGATTAATATGCTGGTCTGGGGCCTCAGCAGCTGGCTTTAGTTTTTGTTTAGAGTGCTGAAAAGGTCTGCAGGACATATAGAAAAGGCTATTGTAAGTACAATCTTTTAAAACTCTTAGTTTAATGTCAGTGTTGTGGAAGTTGTTCTCAGCTAAACCCAGACACAAAGCCCAAGCATTGCTTTTTCGTAAAGGGATACTATATTCATATACATGTTTCTCATGTAGGCCATTTTTATATTGACTTTTCCTAAAAGGATATAGGCTATTGCAAAACAAATAACTTTTGTTTCTCCAAACCGCTTCATCTGCTCTCTTCTTTTTCTTTTGCTCTCCCTCCTTTATTGATGTTTCTCAATACAACTGACAGGTTGTGAATAGTAGCCACACACAGAGTGAAGCCTTTGACATGCTCACAAAGGCTGCAGTGAAGTAGCAGAGCACATGGTGAATACTTTGTATCCTCCCTTCCTCAGAGCACTTTCAAAATATTCCATGGAAATTTTTTTATATGTGTGCGTGTGCTCTCAGATGCTGCCTGGGTGGTTATTATCTGTTACATTCTGTTAGTATGGGAGTGAGGACGGAGAAAGGAACACATTACTATATTAAGACAGAGAGATCACACACATGAAGATTTGGAATAGAATAATTTGTATTTTTAAATGCAAGCATCAGGAACAGGCTAAGAATCCACAGAACAGTTTCTATCATATCAGAAACACTGCATTAAGAAACATGAATTTGAAAGAACTTAAAATTTTTAGGTGTTACCAATTGAAGTAATTTTTTTAAGTTGATCCAACTGTTCACTGTTTACAGTGTGGTTAGGTCTTGTCATTTTAGGTCTGATCAAATGATTGTTAACCCAAAAATAAACAGTCTGTCATCATTTACTCACCATTGTTCCAGGTAACAGGGAACATTCTCAGAACGTTCTGATAAGGTTCTTCCAAGTTATAAACAAACATTCTGCCATTAACATTAACAGTACACTGTAAATGATTTTGTAATTTAAACAGTGTTTTGACACTGTAACATGTGTATACAGTAGTGTTGGCGAAAAGTAATGCAAAAGTAAATCATTTTAAAAGTAATAGAGTCTGTGAAAAAGTAACCAATTACATTACTTTTGCGTTACTTTTTGTCACATGAGCTGGGCTTAAAATTATTTAAAGTGAAATTAATAAGCAAGCCTCAGTCCTGAAGAAAATGCCTCTGTTTTTGCACTTACTCCTGATTTCTTTCAAAATAGGGACAGGAGAGCTGTCAGTAAATAAGTGGTAAAACAAAGTAACTGGCATTACTTACTTGATAAAGTAACTTGATCAAGTTAATTTAAAAGTAATGCATTACTTTACTAGTTACTTGAAAGAAGTAATCTGAACTTGCGCTACTTGTAGCGCGTTACCCCCAACACTGGTATGCAGTATATTACTGTAAACAGCAAAGGAATTGTGGAAAAATATATGGTCACTAAATTCATTTACAGTGGTAAACTTGCCTGTGAAAAACAATGGCAGAGATTTCCTTAAAAAAAATGTTTTACTGTTTTGTGAAAGTTGCGGTTAAAGGACAAAAGAGAAATTATGTACCAAAAACTCAACAAAAAGGTTAGTATATCATTTTTTGCTTTATGCAAAACAGATATTTTAGATGTTTTCACTCGTTAATAGCTAACTAAAATTATTAATAGTGTTGTTTTTCATGTCGGGAGTGTTTTGGAGCCTTTTTTCCTGACTGTCGTCCGGAATGCTGTCATAACGGTGATAACAAAAGTTTTTTAACAGTAAGATTTTTTTAAGGAAATCTCTTCTGCTCAAGCCTGCATTTCCATTTGATCCAAAGTATAGTAAAAACAGTAACATTTTGAAATACACTGTAAAAAAAAATGCTGTAGTTCTGCAGCTGGTTGCCAGTAATTTACTGTAGATTTTTAATTTATGTTATTTACTGGCAACAGTTTGTTCAAAGTTAAATGAACATTAAACATTAACAAGTCTTTGTCTTTACAGAATAAAACTATAAAATAACAACCTACTGCAAAGCATTCTGGGAACCAGAAACCTTCATCAACCTTTTTCTGTTTTTTTCCTTCAGATTTTGGTTCCCAGAATGCTTTGCATGAGGCTGTTATTTTAGTTTTATTCTGTAAAGATAAAGACTTGTTAATGTTTAATGTTCAATTAACTTTGAACAAACTGTTGCCAGTAAATAGCATAAATTAAAATCTACAGTAAGTTACTGGCAACCAGTTGCCAGTAATACTGTAATTTCTACAGATTTTGTTTACAGTGTACTTTTTTACTATTTAAAATAACTGTTTTCTATTTAATGACAATTTTTTTATGACAATTTGCGAGAAAATAGAGTTACTTTATCAAATAAGTAATGCCAGTTACTTTGTTTTCCTATTTATTCACTAACAGATCTCCTGTCCCCATGCTGAGAGAAATTTGGAATAAGGTGCAGAAACAGAGGCATTTTTTTCAGGACTGAGGCTTATTAATTTCACTTTTGATGTAAAATGTTTTTTTACAGTTGCTTAAAATACTTTGGGACTTTGGGATTTGTAATATATTTTAAAAATGTAGTTTATTCCTGTGATTTCAATGCTGATTTTTTTCGTATCATTACTCCAGTCACATGATCCTTTAGAAATGCTTTTAATATTATGATTTGCTGCTCAAAAACATTTGTTATTATTATTATTATTACTACGTTGAAAACAGGTGTGTAGATTTTTTTCGAAACTTTAAATTTAAAGCATCCCTGCTAAATAAAAGTATTAATTTCTATCATTTCTTTCCCATATATACTTTTCAATAGTATATTGTATAATGTTACAAAAGCTTTTCCTGATCTTTTGATCTTTCTATTCATCATTATAAACATTGATAATAATAACAATAAAAAATGTTTGCTGAACAGCAAATCAGCATATTAGAATGATTTCTGAAGGATCATTTGACACTGAAGACTGGGTGTAATGATCATGAAAATGTGGCTTTGATCACAGGAATAAATTACATTTTAAAATACATTCAAATGCAAAACAGTTATTTTTAATAGTAAAAAATATTTTAAACGTTTACTGTTTTTGCTGTACTTTTGGATCAAATAAATGCAGGCTTGTGAGCAGAAGAAACGTCTTTTAAAAACATAAAAAATCTTACTGTTCAAAAACTTTTGACTGCTCTGGTGAAAAAAAAAACAGCATATGCTGGTAGGTTTTGATGTTGGTTCAAGCTGGTCCTTAGCTGGTCATGTGCCTTAATGGTGAATACATCAACTGGTAAGTTAAAGTCAGTTAGCCTATAAACTAGTTAAAGAAGCAAAATATCTAAGCTGCCTCTTTATTGCATTAGGTCAAACAGATATAAGATAGCAAAAACAGCAAGTTAGGCTTTTCTAAAATACTGAAAACTGAGTTAATAACATTCCCTAAACGTTAGCAAAAAAATATTACTTAACATTCCATGTTTTCTTTAACATTTAACCAAGAGAACATTCTGAAATAACATTTCCATAACTTAAACAGTAGCTTGGATGTCTTTGAAGAACTGTTTTTGTCCATACAATAGGAAGTCAGTACGATCCAAAGAACATTGGCCCACACTAAATTTCAGACAGTTTTGGAACAATATGAGGGTGAGTAAATGATGACAGAATTGTCCCTTTTAGATGAAGTATCTTAGCAGCCAGCTAAGCCAGTACTAAGCCAGTACTATGCCGAGAAACGTTAATTTACTTTACGATTTATAACTATCACTTTCAGAATCCAGATTAGCTGGTTATCACGATCTTCTTTTGTCTGAGTTGATCTGAGTTGATAGTAGGAGCCTCACCCTCTTGATCGTTAACGAAATATTTATGAAAGTGCAACAACGTGTTTGGACAATAAATAGTTTGTGGGTTGTGATTTATGGTCGCCTTTTTGATACCAAATATATCTGCTCTTCCGCAAATCTTCACTCCCTCTTTTCCTTCATCCCGGCCCTCGTTCACCTTCCCTCAACCCTTTTCCTTCCACACTCCTTTCCTCCTACTCTCTCCAACTGCTCCCACCTCTCTTTCTCGTTGGTGTTCCCATGGTATTGTGCTCGTAAGGTCAGGGACTTGGGCTGCTCTGTGTTAATAAAGCCAGTTGGAAAGATTCCCAGGGCCTGTGCAGAAAATAGAGGAGCTACTGCAAATAAGCAAAGTACACAGACACACTCTCAAACTCTTAATGGGCCTTGAACACACACGCACACAACCACAAGCCTGGGTTTCAGCCACAACGTATAGGTTGAAAATTGCAAATTCAAGACGTTGCTTGTATTCAAAACAGAGTAATAGAGGTATGCGTGCTAAGACTTGCAATGAAAAAGTGTGCCACAGGTAAGAGCAGTAATACCAGAGTCATTCATGCACTGACCTGCAATTCTCTTTCATACACCCATAATAATTTCAGCCTTAGCTAGAGAATGCTTTTGCATTAAAGTAGGACAAGGTAAGTCAGTACAAATCTGTATTGTATCCACAATTTTGAACTGCTTTTGTGTTTCCTTATTTGAGCAAATAAAAGAGAGAGAGAGAGAGATTTCACAGACTGTCGGATCAGAAATCAGCATTTATTCACAATTATGTTTCTGTCTTTAGGTCTTATCCTGTAAGTCTATTGTAGTGTGTACAGCAGCAGCAGGAGCAGCAGCAGCAGCAACAAACATCCATTTAACATCCAGTACAGAATCGGACAAAATAAAACCCAACACATGAGCAAAAAGGTCTCAGATGTCTCTTAGAGGCACATGACACAGAGTTAACGTGTAGTCAAAGCCATCAATGATTCACTTTTATTGAAGAGGCAGCAATGCTATAATATACCTCATAGAGATGCAGCTGCTTCCCATTCAGTCTAAAAAGTGTTTGTCAGGAATGTAACATATTTGTGAAACAATGTAATCACATTTTCAGTTTAATTCAAAATCCAGTAATAATAAAAGTCTGCATTTTTCACAACAACAACAACATGAATGATCACAGTATTTTGCTGTGGTGGAGCAGTATTTTAGAGAGGCTTATTAATGCATATGTGGTTTTTAGCAATGCATCTGCCTATTTATACTTATACATACCCATCCATATTTACACAATTGCTTGTTCTTGGTGTGACCTTTGAAATGCTATTGTATTTAATTTATTGCTTTTTGTTTTATTGATGGAATTGTGCTTCAGTGATGCATAATCATAAGATCCTCTATAACCCTGATCACCCTTAAATACAACTGCTTAAATGTGCTATATATGTCGTCCTAAACTAATAGTAAAAAAAAAAAAAAGATTTTTCATATTCAAAATGATCTTTTGTTTCTTTCAAATCATTTGAGCAGTAAAGCAGCTATGAGAACTGTTTAGGTCACATATTTCTGGTTAACGTAGTCTAAGAAAATTCAAAATAAACACTAAGAGTTATGATTAGTGATAAAATCTATTTATTCTATGTCTAACATTTAGGTCCCTTGCCATGATTATGAGTATTTAGTGTAATGACATTAGTGATTATGCTTATAAAAATAAGTACTTGGCCAAATGGAAAGGCATACAATTGGATTTGATCTGTTTATGCATTTAATCTGCTTTTACACTACCAGTCAAAAGTTTTTAGATTTTTAATGTTTTTAAAGTTTATTTTGCTCACCAAGCCTGCATTTATTTGATTCAAAGTACAGCATAAACATAACATTTTGAAATATTTTTACTATTTAAAATAACTGTTTTTTATTTGAATATATTGTTAAATGTAATTTATTCCTGTGACACTTCAGAAACTATTCTAATATGCTGGTTTGCTGTTCAAGAAACATTATTATTGTTATTATTATTATCAACATTTAAAACAGTTGAGTACATTTTTTCAGCATTTATCTGAAATAAAAAGCTTTTCAACAACATAATAATAATAAATGTTTTTTCATGTAACTGCAGTGATGATGCTAAAAATTCAGGTTTTAAATCACAAGAATAAATTTCATTTTAAAATATATTTAAATAGAAAACAGCTATTTTAAATAGTAAAAATATTTTAACATTTTATTGTTTTTGCTGTAATTTGGATCAAATAAATGCAGGCTTGGTGAGCAACTTTAAAAATAATTAAAAATCTTACAGTTCAAAAACTTTTGACTGGTTGTATATATCAAAAATGAACGTAAGTGCACAGAACTGTAATTTTCTCTATAGATTCAGCTTTAGAATGAAATTCACAATGTAAGGATAAAACTGTAAGACAATTTACTAGTAACAACAAAGAAAAAATAAATAAGGTTCTTAAAGAAACAACCACCAAATACTCTCAGAAACACTTGCTGCTTAGAACATAGCTTTTGAGAAGATGAAAAAACTGAAACTGATTTTGTAGAGAATGTTTCAGTTTTTTAAAATATGAGAACTGATGAGTTTAAATGAATACAGTAGATTTTGTTATTGCTGTTACAGTGCAAAGGTAGCATCATATAAAGTTGATAGCAATATGACTATGTTAAGTATGTTAAGGTTTGCTCTTTTAAGCCTTCCTTGTTGACAGTTTGGTGCACTTTGTGGTAAGCTAATAAAAACAGTTAAATCAAAAACCAATTTGAATGTATAATCTGACAAAATAATCCTAAAACTAATAAATCTAAATCTGTGAACAGAAAGCACAGAGCATTAACTCATGTGGGGTGAGTTACATATGGGATACCAAGGTAACCCAAACCCTTTTAAGGCCCCACCACTCAGTCAGAGAAAGGAAAAACCACTGCTGCCTCAGAAAAGTGATCATCTGTCAAAGCCTGAGGGACTGCAGACACCTCAGCAACAACCAAACACAGTAAAAAATGTGTATTTTATGAAAGAAAAACATTCCATATTCCTGCTTCGTGCAAACACAGCCTTTGGGTTTCTGTTTCGGAACAATGAAAACTACTCTCAACAAAAAGAGAAAGTTACAGTCCCAGGGTGTAGATGCAGAGGCCTCCTGGCATGTATGTGTGTCCAGATCATTAGGGAGGAGCTGCACATTTTTACCCGATTACACAAATTGCAACAACACAGAGTGGGGGAGATGATGTCATTGCTGCTTTGAAAGGGAAAAAAATGTCAGTTTTTCTTTTCCTGTAGTGAATCCAGGAGGTCGTAGGATGTTGCTCTGTAATAGTACATACACACTGCAGGTAGTGTTAAATGTGCTTGCTTAAATACTTTCAGATGTTTTAAAATGTATCTAAGAGTAGCCTTGGTGTGGTGCTTGTAGTCCAAAATGAAGAGAAATGATTTAGAAACCCAATGATAGAACAGATTTGATTTGGATCCAATACAATCCTGTAGGCCTTCCCCAAAGATTATATGTATGATAAGCATAACATTTTTAAAATATCCAGGAAACGCAATTGTACAGCAGGTAAATGAGTTCTTTTAGAGGGTAAACTCTTTTAATACATGAAGAAAAATATGATTAGTCCATTTATGTACCATCAAGCTTTGACTCAGCTCTCTTGTTCACTTTCAGGTATATATCTCTTGTCGTCCACTAGGTGTAAGTCCCCCATTGAACGTCCCTGTTCTCTGACTGTCCATGATCTGAAGCACATCCTCTAGGATCGATGGGCCCAGGTCCAGATGGAGAGAAAGCATAGAGCCTGCGTTGGACAGATACGGCTTTTCCTCCCCCTCTACATCTTTCACACACTTCATATTTTCCTCAGAATCTGGACTTGGTTCATATGTGTTCAAATGAATTGGAGAGCGGTTTGGAGATGCAGGAAGTGACATATGCCGTGACACGCTTCTCTCTTCCAGGTGCAGTCTGGGAGGTTTAGGAGGTGGAGCGAGAGATGGAGATGTTGGTGGTGATTGAGTCGTCGTCAGTGTTGTTGGGACCTCAGTGCTTACCGCCACTGCTGAAGTCACAGGGGTTGGGGCGGGAAGGGTAAGCGCCTGCACCCCTCCAATGATAGGAAGAGACAGGGCATTTTTCAAAAGCGGTGAGCTCTCACAGGCCGGTGAGTGACTGCTTACACTCGCTGTGCGACTTAGTTGTATTGACCCCTGGTCGTCTTGTTGCCCTGGTAGCAGGTGAAATTTACCTTGTAGGAAAGACAGGTCACCGAAAAGATCGTCTGCGCCTCCGCCGCTGCCGATGTGGATGGTGTGTCTGAAGTCTCCCAGCGGAGGGCTGATCATGTCAGACGAAAGAAGGTCACGCAGCTTTTCCTTCTTTCCTTTACGGCTTCGTCGTTTAAGGTATATGGGAGCCTTGGCAGACATGTCGGACCCACCGCGTCCTCCCGCACAACAGAGAGACAGACCTTGTAGCAGGGTGAATGGAGAAAGGAAGGGTGAAAAGAATAAACGGACTGTACACGCAAAGGAGAGACAAAAATCACAACGCACTTAGCATTCGAAATCAATCCAGTTGGACAAAGTCAGGATGCTTTTTGTTCCTCTCTTGTGGAAATTTCTTCATTGGCTCAGAGTGTCTTTTCATATATAAATACCAGAATTCACATTTGAAGGCCAGCCAGACAGTCCACATGCTATCAGGACAACAATCCTGCCATCGTTTTAGACACTGAAAGTCCAGTCAGCCTGCAGTTTGGGAGAAAAAGAGAGATTATTTAGTACTCAACACTGATTTAGCAAGTATGACAAAATAAAGAAACTGACATTAAAGGGATAGTTCACCCAAAAATGAAAATTCTGTCATTAATGACTCACCCTCATGTCGTTCCAAACCTGTAAGACCTTCGTTCACCTTCGGAACACAAATTAAGATGTTTTTAATGAAATATGAGAGCTTTCTGACTCTCCATAGACAGCAAGGGTCCTACCATGGTCAAGGCACAGAAACGTAGTAAGGACATCGTTCAAATAGTCCATGTGGCATCAGTGGTTTAATCGTAATTTTATGAAGCTTCAAGAATACTTTTTGTGTGCAAAGAAAACAAAAATAACTTTACTGGACAATTTCCTCTCTCCCGGGACAGTCCTGCACTATTATGGAGAGTACCACAACGCATGAAAAAGTATTCTTCATAATATTACGATTAAACCACTGATGTCACATGGACTGTTTTACCAATCTCCTTACTACAGTTCTGTGCCGTGACTGTGGTAGTACCCTTGCTGTCTATGGAGGGTCAGAGAGCTCTTGGATTTAATCAAAGAATATCTTAATTTGTGTTCCAAAGATGAACAACGGTTTTACGGATTTGGATCAACATGAGGGTGAGTAATTAATGACAGCATTTTCATTTTTGGCAGAACTATCCCTTTAAATCGATCAAAAGTGAAAAGAAATTTATAATATTACAAAGCAAACTGGAAAAAAGTTATGTATCAGGGTTTTTACAAAAATATTAAGCAGAAACACTGTTGATAGTAATAATCGTGCTAAGCAGAACCACTGCAGTTTAATCACAATCCAAACAAACATGCTACATGTAGCATGAGTAGTTTTTAAAGTAAATTAGATAGTATAATTTCAAAATTGAAAGCAAAAACAGAATGGTCTGACCTTAACTTTGTGATATTATGCTACATAAAACATTGAAACAGAAACTGCAGACGGGTGAATTAAAATTACTCTCTGACAACAGGTGGCGCTTATGGAACAGCAGCAATACTTTTCCTTGGTTACCACTGTAAACAAACAGCTGCTTTTAAATACTACATTAATATGCCTTTTACGTAGACAACATGAAAAGAAAATATCATCTAGACTTTTCTGAAGACAGTCTGTTGGAAACTGCTGTGATATGCACTTATTGGTACGTATTTCGCATCTTGCAAAAACATTCCCACAGGTACGTTTTCGTCATGACACCAGGTTTAAAAATTCATACGTGTACATAATTAACAACGGAACTGAGCCAACCTACAAAGTGTAAAAAACAAAACAAAAAAACTATTCCACATTACAAAAAGATGAAACCCAATTTCAATTCAGTGGCACAACTTATATAACACATGGGTTCATTAGGTCAAAGTTAAAAGTGGGATCATTAAGAGAAGACAACAGAAAAAAATGTTACATAATGTAATAAGAAGAGAGATAATAAACTATAATTTGGAAAGAGTCAGAGCAAATAATCAGGGTTTGTTAGTCTTGGCATGTTTGACTTGTCTTGTACACATAGGAAAGATGACTTTATCATGTCTCTGTTTGTCTTCTGATAGTCAACTCGGCTGTCAAAATGCAAAGGTTCAGCAGCAGTTTAATGAGAACATTTGAGTAAATGTGTTAGTGTGTATGTTTGTGTGCTGAGAAGTTTAACAGACCGTAAGTTCTCTATGTGTGTGACAATACATCAGGAGCTCTAGAGCATGACTCGTAACACATACCTTCAGCATTAAATCATACTTCTGGAGCTGGTTCTGTTAACTATATCCTGGTGTGTGTGTGTATTTCCTTCAACCTTGACTTTTATCAAAGTGAGTTTAACTAGCGCACACTCCGACTAAAAACAAAGGCCAGTGTTTCCATCTCAAGTGTGGGAAAAGCCACCTCGCTGTTGCATAAGTGACCCAGCAAAAGTCAGAGAAGTTCTGAAAAGTTCCAGGGAATAAACTACAGTGTGTTTACACAGCATTTCCCTCAAATTATACTGATCCTAGATGTGTCAACTGAGTGTTTTGTGTCTTGGCTAACAGACTGCATCAACATTGTATGTAGGTCAATGAAACATGCCTTTTCCAGTTTGATCATGTCATTTATGAAGTACATTTTTGTAAGATTTTAAACGTTCTAGACAAGCAATGTTTTTAAATGGTAGAAAAGCTATTTTTGTACAAAATCAAGGTAACAGGGTTGAAAAAGAGTGATATAAAAGAGGAGAGTTCCCTTCTTAAAAATGAAGCCATTATGACAAATGTTAAATAATGTAATTGAGTAATAGTCATTGATTTACATCATCAAAGGGATAGTCCCACCAAAAAAAATCATGTCCCATCATTTACTAACCCTCATGTTTTATGTTTAATATGTAAAACCTTCTTTCTTTTATAGAACGTTAAAAAAATTATTTGGAGAAATGCCCTAAATGTTCTTCAAAATACCTTCTTTTGCATTCTGCAGAAGAAATGAAGTCTTACAGGTTTGGAATGACATGAACGTGAGTAAATGATGACAAATCTTTAATTTTAAGGTGGAGTATCCCTTTAAGAACATTATAGTAACAAGTCATTTCAATCATGCATCTTAAAATACACAGAAGGAATAAAGACAAAATGCTAGTAACTATTTACACATTTTATTTTTAAAATGTGCATTTTTCCTAAAACAATAAGAGGAACTTGGAAACAGAGGTGGAGACAGGCCTGTGTTTTTCATGAGATACCAGGCTTGCCAGGTTTTCACAGCAAAACCCGCCCAATTGCTACTCAAAACTAGCCCAATTGCTTCTCAGAGGAGATCCACCGGTAAAAATTGCGCTCCGAGGTGTAAAATACACATTCTTTGGTGGGGTTTCCCTGGTAAAATTCACATTCCAGGGGCTAAATATCACATTATTGGGGTCGCTTTAACCCGCGGACATGAATGACATTCCGCGGAAACGGAAGTTGCCCAATTTCGCAGGAAAACCATAGACTTGGCAACACTGTGAGATACCCTATATCTATGAATGCAGATGGCAGATAGGCAGATGCAATTACACATGTGCATGCTTCACAGAAGCCAGTGCGCTGACTCACTAAACTGAGTAAGATAATGATAAACCATAAAAACCCTTCAGAATCAGAGAACCCTTCGCAAACACCTTTATTACTGCTGCTATGTCCGACAAGCCATCTGCTCTCACGCCACACATCATGCTCTCACACAGTAAAAAATAGATTGTGGAGCAAAGAGAAAACTGACAATGCGACAACATACAAGGCTAAGCAGGTTACTTTAGGTATGACACAATATCTCAGCTTTTAAATTCTGTAATTTTTCAAGAAATTCATTTGAATTTCAAACAATAAATACTGTTTTATGACTCTTCAATGTTTTGCAACAGATCGCTGTAGCACCTCAGTTCAAGATCGGCACGTGATCCGATCATCTCCCAGTTTATTACTAGTTATAGCATGAAATAAACATGAATGAACATCAGCAGGTATCTTGTTGCAACCACAGAGAGACGTCAATACACAATAGGGTTGGGTCGATAGACGATGCCATCGTCCATCGGCGATGGCCGATAGACATCACGATGCTGAGCCGGCATCACGATCCTCCGCCCCGCCCCGCCCCCGCCGCAGCAGCAACCCGCTTGCGAAAAACACACACTTAATCACTATATAGCCAAATGAAATGCATGCTTTCAATTTCCGCATCTTTACTTATTTTATTATTATTATTATTATTATTATTATTATTATTATTATTATTATTATGAGGAAATAATAACAAGGAAGTTGTTAGTGATCACAATACAAATTACAGTGAACTCCAAACGAATTACATGAACTAGTTTGTTTACAATAAATGAGGCATACAAAAACAGCAGAAAAAAATCAAAATAATTTTAATTAAATTAGATTAAATAAACTACACCAAATATGCCTTTTTCATGGTTTTACCATAACGAACAGAGCTTGGAACAAAAACAAGAGAATATATTTTTTCCATCGAAATACGAATGTACAATACAAAGCCTACTATACATTATAAATAACAGTTTATCATTCAGATACACTGGGAATATGGAAACACTTGGATTTGATAACTTTATATATTTTGTTTCATTCCTGTTGTGTTCTGAATACCTTTACATTTAAATGATTCGTTTTGGAGTCAGGGTAACTTAACTTATAGCTATGTTTATAGTGTTTATAATGTCAATACATAATATTTCGCTTGATTTGGTATTATTTCTGATATTACACTTTCTCTCTAAACATTCCGCTGCTCATTAAATGCGTTTGGAGAGAGTGGGTTAAGCAGTAAGCAAACAATGAAAGCGATACTGAACTTAAAAAAGCTGACTGATCGAAAATATGTTAAGGACTAACACACATCCTCCAAATGCATCTACATAAACCCGCGCTTGCTCTGTCTCGTCTGCACACACTCACTGTCACCTTCTATGCACTTAATGCTGGATCTTTAAAAACAAATATCGGAACGCTATAAATCCAAAATCTGATTCAAATTAAGCACTGGTGGAAACGGTAGGCTACAATTAATTAATTCGTTATGAATAAATTATTTAACAACAACCATCCCTCACCCCCGCCCCCTGCAGACGATGCCATCGTCCATCGCGATGTTTCACATTAGACATCGTACGATGCCAAATTGGTCGACATCGCCCAACCCTAATACACACTACTTTTCAAGTTTATATCCACCTCATTTAATCTACTCTCCTGTCTGGTTTGTTTGTCAGACAAAAAATGGCAGATTTGGTGTTATGACTGGTTAGATCACCTGTCAATCAAACTCCATGTAAAGGGTCAATTAGCACATCAGTTTTAGCCCAACTGAACCAACAGATTAATTAGATTACATTGCAACCTGCATGGCTTGTTTTCTTTTTTATTTACATTTAAAGGTCCATTGAAGTGCTTTAAAACACGCAGTTATTCTTTGTGTTCTATGTAACTTCAACTGAAACAGGAAAGACAGGACAGAACATATCAAACAGTCCCTCCCCCTTTTTAAAATAGCTAGTAGCTAGTTCATTTATATCACAGCTTGGGCTAGAGCCGTTGAGCACAGTAAAGACACATTTGATAGCGTATATGACAACCACAATCACATCCATATCGCAATAAAATACACCATTCTATGTAGAATTCCAGTGCGTCCGATACATTTTGTGGTCTGCGCCAATTCACGCATATGATCTGCTCCATGCTATCGTGTCTCTGGACCTGAGCAGTGTGTGCACGCTGTGGCAGTTTGTGTGAAACAGTGTGAAACGAGACTTCTTTCACCCCAATGGAAAGCATATTTACACTGTCTGATAGTTCCCTGTCCCCTATATAGTGCACTACGTGCCATTCACCGTACAGAAAATACTAATTCTGTGAACAAGTGACCGATTTCAGTTGCAGCTTTAGCATCTATTTCTAGTGTAGGGGTGGGACGCTTCAGATTCTAGAGAGCATTTGATTGGACAGAAAGTTTAATGAGAAGCTGAAGTGCAGGGTGATGTCATAAAAATCACTGATTCATATTGACGGAAGTTAGAGACTGTAAGTTTTGAATGCTTATATATTTTAAATGCAAATTTTGTCATTGTTTTGAAACACACTAGCTGAAAAAAACTTTCATTTTGATATCATGGGGACTTTTTAGTATTTTAGGAGATCATTTACAAGTTAGTTATATAAGGTACAGGTAAAATAATTTATTTTTTAGGACACTGTCTTACATTTCAATTTAAACAAAGATCTAATTTATAACACAAACTGGGTGAAATGAATAAACTACAAATTGTTTAAACTACATACAGCAGCATCACCTTTATAATAGGTTAGAGGTTAGAGTGAATGCTGCATTTAACAAAAGTGGGCCAGCATTAGTTTTTTTGGACAACAGCTTTGAACTTAATCAAACCACAAACCAATAACAGTTTTTCCAGAGAAGGAATGGGGTGAGTCCTGTTCAGACTCGCAGAGGAGTGTCACAAAGTGTAAATGCTTTTTCTTTTATGGCATTCCAATATCTCTGTTTATAACAGTTTAATCATAGACATTAAACAATTTAGTGGAACACAGATTCTGGAGAATTTGATGCGTACCATCATTTAACCCAATTAAAGTTACATTTAAAAAAAAAAAAGACATTTCACAGTATGGAAATGAACCATGCTACTCCTCTGAAGGCCTGAGGTTATTTATTAGTTTCAGAGCAGAAATGAACAATGTTGCTGGAAAGCGTAAATGGGGCGCTATGCTCAGACAAGCCCTCAACAGACTGCTCTGTTCGGTAGACAATGCAGAGAACAAACTGACACAAAAACACAACAGCTTTTGGTTTGTTTAACAGAGAGAGTTACTGTCAAACCTGACAGTCAACCATCAAATCACCAGTGGTACAATCTTTGTCCAGATCTCAAAGACTAACACATTTTTATTGTCAAACAAAAGAATGAGCACTGAAAAAACATTGAAAATATACTCTACTTTGGTCTAAAAATCAACACAATGGAGAATCTTTCTTTAACTCCAAATGAACGAGCTAGAATCCATTAAAAGTAACACTTTATTCGGATCTGGCTGCAAATATTCATGGCAGTGAGGTGTACCTATAAACTATATAGACTTTAAGACAGATTTGACTGGGAAAAACAACTACATACAAATTTTCTACCCAAACAAATTCTAAACACAGAAAAGGAAAAATACTTTCCTTGAAGTAACTGATGGTGTACAAACTGAGCAAACCAGAGATGGGCTATCAGATCACCTCCCCCAGGTCAGAAATGGCTTAAAAAATGCATATTGCAGAAGCTGTTCTGCTTGAATGGAAGTCAAAGGAGGAGAATACACCAAACACACTGCTCCTTTGTGGAAACATATCGTTAAATAATAAATTGCCTGCGTTCTGCTAATTATCATAAACATATTTGCAATGAGATATTCATTTTGCAATGAGCTATAATTAGATAAATGATATCCAAAAATAGCTGTTTTACAAGTTAACTGAACAGTTCTCTAACAGGTGTGGCTCATTTAATGGAACTGCTTGTGTACTTCTATGGGATTGCAGATTAAATTATGAAAGGGATAACAACAGAGCTATTATATAGTTGGTTTACAGGTCACATGTGATAACTCTATGCTTCTTTTATGTTTCCTTATGATATGCCAAGGTGTCATCCCATACTCTAAATAGAGCTGCATTTCCTGACAGAAAATATTAAACACGATAAACATTTACTGTTTTCAATAATGTGAATCTGATTTCAAAGCCTTTAAGTCAAACTCCAAAGACATTTCAAAACTTTTGGAAACTTTCAAAAGGCTTTTTCATGCAAACATGACAAACATTATTTTTTTCTAGATCAAAATTACACTTGCAACAAAACTATTCCAGTGCATTTTATTTAAATTCTTTTTGCAAGCTTAAAAGCTCAGGAAATCAGTTAAAATAAATCTGTTATGTCAAGCTCCAAATATCATTACAAGCTCCAAAACTATGCAATCTACCACTCACTCGGCCTCGTCGAGTAATACTTATTTACAGCTGATATTTAGTGCACATTTATCTTTTAAACCAGCAGATGATAATTTTGTGACTAATGCATTGTCATTTAACTCCGTAGTTCGTACATCTCACATGACAGCAGCCCAATGTCATGGCAGTTTGCGCGCACCACCCTGCGCTCGTTTGGCCACAAGATCAACACCACCCCATATTACATTATCACTGGCGGACACAATAGGTAGTTTCCTATACAGTATGTTTAGGAGAGTTTATTATAACTATCATTTGATTTATAAAAAATATAACTTATTAAAAAAAAAAAAGAGGCAATTACGCCTAACTCCTCCGTGAAAACACTCTTATATGATTACTTTTGTACATTTTGTATTTAACCGGCATGCGATTTATTTAAACTCCACATGCGAATATAATATTTTGCCTACCTCTGAGATGCCCGTGTGATCAAACTCCTATCCAAAACGCGTCTATGCGCAGGACTTTAAGGTCAAAATGATTCAGTATCAATTCTGCTCTGTCATATGTACTTCTTTCCGCACGAAAACCTGCAGAACTG
Source organism: Garra rufa (assembly GCF_049309525.1). NCBI lineage: Eukaryota > Metazoa > Chordata > Actinopteri > Cypriniformes > Cyprinidae > Garra > Garra rufa. The sequence continues at coordinate 27,747,633 of NC_133365.1, forward strand.
ACAGAAGTATAAAAATAACCCTAACACTTGATACCGCATACCTATACAGAGAGTATTTGCTGATCCCGTAGAAATAGAGCCGCGCTATAGAGCGCTGTAAGCCCACCTCACATCACTGCTGAAACAGAGCGCACAGGACTGGAGTCTATGGATCTGGATTGCCGTTCATAACTACAATTGTGGTATCCAGGCCATTATTTGGCGTTTACCGCTGTGTCGTCCCGCTTCTTCCGTGTTTGCTGAAGATTCCAGCAGGACAGCGGAGGGACTCTGTAGCGCATCACACACACGCGCGCCGCTGTCAGCACACGTTTGCGGTGACTCATAATTTGAAGTTAGGCTATCTCACCCTCCCCACTCGCATATACCATATCAAAACAATGTTGATGTATCACTATTCAAACCTCTAATCTGCCATATACTCATCGTACATACTCAAAAAAGACAGATAACTCTTTGTCATCACAACCTCTATATATGAAAACAGAGATGCATTTGTTTTAGCTTTCAATCAATTTCAAAAGATTTTAAGTTTTTCTGAAATTTTCGAACAATGTTTTAGTCACGAAAACATTAAAAGTTTGTCTAGACAGATTTTTAAATAACACGGAGTAATATGAATTTCTCGAATTAAAAAAAGAAAGAAAACATTTTAAAATCACCTCAAGCTCAAGAATTTAAATAGAATTTAATGTTGCGATAAAATGGATAAAGTAACAGCTTGTTTATTCCCTGTGACATACATTTGAGTCTAACAGATTATCCACCTTATTCTTCATTGCGGAAATAAGCCTATGGGTGAGACTTCCGGTTCATTAATCGCTATAGGAAAATAGCAAAAAAAAAAATAACAACGTGCGGTAAAGGGTAAAACTGTTTGCACTACAAATCAGTGTGTTCATAATTAATACATTAAAATAATGGTAGGACACACCAATTTTCAATATCAAGCAGTAAAAACAAGCTGTATTGTACAGCAACAAATAGCTGGACCGGAAGCCAGACAGAAATTTACAAAAGGCAGCGCCCACTCTTAGGGGAAAAATAAGGTGGATAGAAAAATAAAAAAAATGTAGGGCAGGGTTTTTTTGTTGTTGTTGTTGGTGATTGGATTCTGAGATTTAAAAGGCACTGCATTTAAAAGTAGAGGCAGATCAACACAAGATTGCAAACATAGGTTTAATCTGACTAAAGACCAATTAAATATAAGTCCTGCATATGACACCAGAGATAAGTCACTGTAAGATACACTTTTGACATTTTCATTAAACATTATGAGGTCTTAAAGGGATAGTTCACCCAAAAATTGAAATTCTGTCATTAATTACTCACCCTCGTGCCATTGCAAACCTGTAAGACCTTCATTCTTCTTCGGAAAATAAGATATTTTTGAGGAAATCCAAAAGCTCTATGACCCTCCAAAAACAGCAAGGGTCCTAACCACGTTCAAGGTCCAGAAAGGTACTCTCCAAAATGGCGCTGGAAACAGAAAGTATTCTCAAAGGTTTATAAAAACACGGCTGAACCTCTGAAGTCACATGGACTATTCTAACAATGTACTTACTACCTATCTGGGCCTTGAACGTGGTAGTTGCATTGCTGTCTATGCAGGGTCAGAAAGCTCTTGGATTTCATTAAAAAAATATCATATTTTTTTGTTCCGAAGTTGAATGAAGCTCTTACAGGTTTGGAACGTCAGGAGGGTGAGTAACTATTGACAGAATTTTCATTTTTGGGTGAACTATCCCGTTAATAGCATTATACTCCTTCAGAGATAATATTTATTAATACATATTCAACTAGACAATACTTTTTTTGATTGACCTATGCATTCAGCCCTAACAATAGCTCCTTGCCCATGGTTGCTTGTCTGTCTGCCTTTGGGAGGATCTTAGCCTTGTTTTTTCCTATACCTATTTCTGTGGAGATTTTATCTGTTCTTTAAAGCCTGTACTGTAGATTCCTACACACAATCCTGCGACTCATTTAGTCAGTGAATACGGTTCCTGCATACTGCATCCTATTAATAGTTCATAATAATTGACCTGTCTTTGTAACAAACAAAGGTTCTGGTATTCCTATTGCTCTTATTGTGCTCCAAAGTTCATCACACAGTGACAATGACAGGATATCCAATGGAAATTTACGTCACGCAGATTGTTCACACGACATAGCAGCAAAAGATGATTCAAGCATATTCTAGATTTATGCACTAATTAACATTACATATTGGACAAAAATGGTTCAGTTTTCTAAATTTATCTCCGATGCAGAGTTTAGGACAGCATCTCAGAGCTAAATTTAAAACACACCAGTCTACCCACTTGCAATCACTTCCTCAATCTTTCTTATCTCCTCATTTTTCTTTCACAGCTCTCTGTGTTCCGCTGTTGTTTCACATGGGGGAATTCCTCTATAAAATGCGGGTCCAGACCAAACTAAATGCTTCAACACAATCTTATTTTCTAACTTCCATTTGTAATGTCTGATATTTTTCTTCAGCTAAACATAATGACTAAGGTGAAATTATATTAATCTCTCCGATAAATTTGATAATCATACGTTTAGACCATCTGCCAGTTCTGACATGTAGATGCTTTTCATTACATTAACACATTCAACTGTTTGACTTAACATGTTTAAATCTGTCCAAAATGGCCTCTATTTTTTCATTCCACACTAATTGAAACAACATTTGATGGCTCTGCTCAACATATGGAGACCAGAGTGAAGCTAAATCATCTTTGCTTTGTCACTTCCTCTTAGTCTGTTATCTGAACTGCTTTGTCTATCTGCTTATCTGCCCTCATGACCTTATCTGCTCTTATGAACTACAAGCCCTCAGCCCTCAGCATCACACATATTTGCCTGCAGAACAATCTGGAGTTATAATAATGTGTGTGTGTAGCTTTGATTGGGAAGTGGGGCCAGCTATTATCCATCTTTCTGTTCTCCAAATCCACTCCAGATGTGATGTGCATTTTGTAGAGCGGACCAGATTCCTGAACACACGCTCCTATAGAAACACACAAACACATTAGAGCAGTAACACAATGCATGCCACTCTTTCTAAAGCTGAAATTGGAATCAGGACTGTAGGGACTTGCGAGTGGAGCTAATTTGACCAGAATGCTACCCCCCTGAAGCAAACAAAGTATTTGGCAAATTCAGCAGTCAAAAGACAAAATGAGTTCAACTGTTCTTGGTTCACATATGCAGAAACACTGAACATTGCTCATCATTTCTGTGGTTAGCCACAAACCATTTAATTAGCATGTGTCAAATATCATTCTATAAGCATACAGATGTTCCGGTCCCTCGATTTGGCCAGCAATGAAACTGGCCATATTTAGAGTCACTAGTGTCTATCATGATAAATGTGTTGCTGCCTTCTCAAAGTGTCAGACAGTGATTTGGAAGAGGTCTATTACTGACAGACACACAGCATTTTTTAGCTCAAGTGAGTCCCTGAGTAAACACAAACATACACATTACATTTAGAACTGGCTTCCAGACCAGATCACAAGAAAAATTTCTAATCATGAAAGCATAAATACAGACAGACATCATACATGCATGAATAAAAAGCCAAATGTTTTGTATTTCATGAATAGCCCAGTAAAACTAAATTAATCAGGCTTTTAGAGCAGAAGTTTACTCACCCCTATCATGTCATCTAAAATGTTCATGACTTTCTTTCTTCAGTCGAAAAGAATTGAAGGTTTTTGAGTAAAAACATTTCAGGATTTTTCTCCATATAGTGGACTTAAAATGGTGGCCAACGGGTTGAAGGTCTAAATTGCAATTTGAATGTAGCTTCAAAGGGTTCTACAAAATCCCAGCCAAGGAAAAAGGGTCTTCTCTAGCAAAACCATTGGTCATTTTGAAGGAAAATACAAATTTATATACTTTTTAACCACAAATGCTCATCTCCCACTAGCTCAACCTCACACATTACTAACCTGATCTCATGACGAAAACATACCTGTGAGAACTTTTTTTGCATGCGCCAAATACGTACTGCCATGTACTTTCCGTGACATAAACAATGTGAAATGTTCACTGAGTGGCGACAAAAGAGTGTTTGGTTTTTTCCTCAGAACAGATGAACGTATATGGTACATTTTGTGTTTATGTGACGGTTTTGTATGTCACTGCAGTTCTGATTTGAAATGTCTGTTGAGTGCCGCTATAACTCTAATGCTCAGTGATGTTTTAAAATAACATACCATCTACAATACACCTTAACCTACATGATAGTATCAACAAAAGCCAATGTGATGTAAAAACGCAATCGCAAGCATGCCATTTTATCTTGTTTTTCAATCTCTCATCTTCCAGCTCGTGTGTCAGGTTTTTCATGGGATTCGCACCCAAGAATTACGCATCTTAAAGTCCCCATGAAATCAAAATGAAAGTTTTTTGGCTTTTAGTATGAATATATTAGCCTTAACATTATCTATAAGCTAGTGTGCTTCAAAACAATGACAAAATTCGTGTTTACAAGATATGGGCATTCAAAACTTACAGTCTCGTCACTTCTGCCAATAAGAAACAACAATTTTGATGATATCACCGTGCACTTCAGCTTCTCATCAAACGTTCTGTCCAATCAAATGCTCTCTAGAGTCTGTAGCGTCCCGCCCCCTACACTATAAATAGACGCTGCATCTGCGGCTGTGTAAGTGTTTTCTGTTTGGTGAATGGCATGTAGTGCACAATGTAGGTGATAGAGAACGATTCAGACAGTGTAAATGTGCTTTCCATCGAGGCAAATGAGGTCTGGTTTCACGTTTTGTCACGCTAACCGCACAGTCTACTCTGGACTTGGCTCCGGTCCAGAGACGCGATAGCACGGAGCAGATCATATGCACGGTCGGCATGTATTAAACTACACAGCCTATGCATGATTATGATCACTATTTTGTTTTAGCAAGAGTTTCATATTGAATATATGGGGTAATTTATTAGACTGTGGATGTCATAAGCTTACAAATGCGGCTTTACCGAGCTCAATGGCTCTGGCCCAAGCAGATATAAATGTAACGCTATTGGCTATTCAAAAGAAGTGGGCGGGGCTGGCCGATATGTTTTTGTTTCAGTTAAAATTACGTCACAACATAGAATAACGCTGTGTATTTCAAGGGACTTCAGTGGACCTTTAAGTCCAATTCCATGCCGGCTGAGCTACCGAACAAGCTTGTTACGTCCGGAAAGCAAAACATATGGAGCTGTAATCATAACTGTGTACGAAAACGATTACAAGTGCTTGCTGTTCTACCTCCTGTAGTGTTCATTTCTGCTGGAAACTGCAGTGATATGTACTTATTTGTACAAATCTTGCAAAAATGTTCCCATAGGTACGTTTTCGTCATGAGATCAGGTAGCGCATTATGTAATCACGCACGCCTGACGTAGGCAGATGTACCGACCCAGTGTTTACAAAGCAAACATGCCAATGAATCAAACGGCCTTTACAAAAAAAGGTAAAACAACAATGTCAGACGATTTTTAAGTTGGAGGTGAACATGAGATGGAGTTTTTCACCCCTATCTTTCTGAACCGAAATACACAGACGAAGAACTAACCACGTGTGACATTTCTGGTGTGTAAAGACATGCATGCGCATCGCAGAGCTAATGCAAGACGAGTATTATGGTTAAAAAATATATATTTTTCTTTTTTAAGAAAATGGTCAATCGTTTTGCTTGATAAGACCCTTATTACTCGGCTGGGATTGTGTAGAGCCCTTTGAAGCTGCATTGAAACTGCAATTTGGACCTTCAACCCGTTGGCCACAAAACGGAGAAAAACCCTGGAAAAATCCAGTTTTCCTCAAAAAACGTAATTTCTTTGCAACCGAAGAAAGACATAAACATCATTCTGGATGTGAACTTCTTCTTTAAGAGCCACTCGCCTGTTTATGTTTTTTCTTAGCCAGGTTCTTAAGCTTTGGAAATTCATGTGTAACTCGATTACACTAATGATCAAACTCATGCAAGCTTTTCCCAGTGGAGCTGAGTGCGCTCGGTCACGCGCACTGCAGTATGCTGACTCTACACTCTGCACAGCTCCGCTCACTCACTCCAGCTCTTCCTCTGAACTCAACAGCGTTACAATGAAATATGCACAGTGGTTTATCAGCACTGCGATCGCATTTCAACACATTCATCTGCATCTGATTTACAAGAATAACACACGCACCCGAATTTCCACTTTGTGAATGTTATCGAGAAGTTTCTCACGGCCGTGATAACAAATCTACTGAACATTCACGCCTTCCCTCGAAACTATTGCGCAAACAACGTCAATTCACCTGAAGAAACGACACAGCCTAAATGACTGTTGAAACCTACTCAAATTCACGGTGAAAAATAGTCGAACTTTTCTTTTTAATACCATGGTAAACATTATCTACATAGACTGTTAGCTACAGTTAAACCAAGTTCAAATACATAACAACGCACTAACAGAAACACTTATTTTACAAAAACTATGTGAATTTACTTACAATAATTCCGTTCAGAAGATCCAGTGACATATTCTTTACATCTTATCCCAGTCCGTTGGGTTCTCAAAGACAGTTTGGCAACAGTTTAAAGCATCGGTGACACTTTAGTGAGGGTCCGGCCCCTCTCGCTGCACTCAGCCGGTTTTAACGGTCGCTGGGTAACGAGCCATTGTGACTGAACACAAAGCGGGGGCCCGGGAGGGCTGGAGGTGAGGCTCGCCGTCGCGCTTTTAAATCGGCCTTAACATATTGCTGCTGCGTTGCCAAGCGATTCTGAACACTTGATAGACTTGATAGATGACACTCATCAGGCCTTAAAGTTTAAAACATAATAAGCACAGGAGGAGGAACGACCGTTAGTCAGTATATTACTAACTAAACGGGGAATTTGCATAGTGAGCAAGTATAAAGGGACCTGTTGAGAGCCCTAAAAGGGATTTTTTATGGAGGCCTTGTTTGCAGTTCTGTAGGCAGTTGAAAGCTTTCTGGTAGCGTTTCAAGGACACATTCAGAACAGCTTGTTTTCTGCATGGTGAAGATATGGTCAAAATAATGAAAACACATCTCATTCTCAGTCTATCATTGGTTATAGTGCCTTGTCATAAATATTTAATCTTAACAAATCAAATTTAGCTACAACACCTCTGCAAAAATCTAAATTCAGATACTGTTGTGTCTAGTGGTGAAACATAAGGGAGGAGGCAAGATTTGCATTTGAGGCAAGCTGATTCTTGTTAAAATGGTCAACTTAATAGATGTGTATGGGTTAAGGTCAAAGTTCATGACCCCTCAGTCAGAGCAGTCTGAGAAAGAGGTCTGCTTTGTGCTTAGACATGTATGGGAACAGAAAATATTTTAAAAGGCAAGACTACACATAGTTATACCCAAATAATGAACAAAAGCTTTTGAAAATGGTGGGCATATATGTGACTCTGGACCACAAAACCAGTCATAAGGGTAAATTTTTTGAAATTGAGATTTATACATCATCTGAAAGCTAGGACAATATTTGGCTGAAATACAACTATTTGAAAATCTGGAATAGGGTGCAAAAAAAATTGAGAAAATCGTCTTTAAAGTTGTCCAAATGAAGTTCTTAGCAATGCATATTACTAATCAAAAATTACATTTTGATATATTTACGGTAGGAAATTTACAAAATATCTTCATGGAACATGATCTTTACCTAATATCCTAATGAAAAGAAAAATCGAGAATTTTAACTTATACAGTGTATTTTTTGGCTATTGCTACAAATATACCCGTGCTACTTAAGACTGGTTTTGTGGTCCAGGGTCAGATATTATAAATACACAACCATATAATTTTTTAAAGAAAAATGCTACACTTTTTTCTTTTCAAATCATGTTTTTATTCCTAATATTAGATGTAGATACACAAGTCAACAAACAAGTCTTTTTTCTGGTTTAGATCAGTAATGAAAAATGCTCCACAGCACACTTGCCCCCAAGTGGCGGGGTTTGGTATTACAGACGAGAAACTCAGCAGGAATAGGCTGCAGTTTTACAAGAGGTGCAGTTGCAACAGTAGTAGTATTAATAATAGTAATATTAATAATGACTTTTATAATAATAATAACAACATATAATAGTAGTGATATTAACAACTCAAGAATGGAATCAACATTCTTTAATAAATGGCGTTTTGAATGGGTTGGGTTTGGTGGAATTATTTTTGAAGACGCATTAAAATGTTGTAAAATATAATACTATTAAATGAGAGAAAAAAAAAATCGGCTTAAAAAAAAATCCCAGATTTTATCAAATCTAATTCTCAGTACTTTGAGGCCACACTCGCTTTTACTGAGAAACGAGTTTCATACTGAATTCACTGTATTGCAATATAATTGTATTTCATTTTCCCTATAATGTTCCGCACCAGTCCTTTGAAACTTATCTAGATTCTTATAATGAAACCAACATGACCATCTAAGCAAACTGGGTTGAAACCAATCACTCTGGATAGTGTAAAATATGAGAGAGAAAAGAAAGCAGAAGTGTTTAGATAAAGTAACTGATAAAAAGAATAAAAAATACAAATCAACAGCACAAATGAGACACTAATCCAATGCAACACATTGACTTATTTCAGGAAGCAATTTAGCACACACTCCCAAACTGTATGTGCAGGCTCAGACTAAATGAATCATCTTACAGCTCAATGACAGTATTCTGTGCGAACAAAAGCACTGGTCTACAACTAAATCACTCTACCGCAGTGTTTTTGTCCTTTAGGATGGAGAACATCAGACCGATCCAGAGAATAATGTTTCGTGACTCCGGAAAATGAGTTTCAGTGACATTGTCCAATCACTGAAAAGTGGAAAGAGGCTGTTTTTGTGGACTGGATAAAGTTCAGTAGAGCGTCTGCATCATTTTCCTTCACATCAAACTTCACAGCAAAAGAAACAAGTTCAGCTTCTGTTTTACAGCGTCTTCTTCGTGTTGACCCCTTAAATGCGTCTCCAAAGGATGAATGACAGAAGAGTGGACATGGCTCAATACTCCACACACCTGGAGGGGGGCTTCATTGTATGACGTCAAAAAACTCACGCTAATATTAACACACCAAGGCAAGCTTTCTCACAATCATGAGGCTGAAAAATCTTTATCCTACAAAAATACTGATTTCATGCCACAGTGGGTACACTTGTTACCAATACATCATGCATTTGACTGCAAAAGTATATCTGTAATCCTGTCGTCTAGGTTGCTATTGATTCGGCCCGTGTACGCGACTTGCGGGACAGGAGAGTCTCCTGCTGACCGCAAGTATAAAACCTACAATTAAATAAGTTTGTGATAAAAATTTCACATTCCTCCAAGGAAGATATTTGATAGTGTGATGTACAAATAAAGGGAACAGATCATGAGGGGGAAAATTGTCGATTTGGTCCACATTAAGAATACCTCAGTAATTTTGTATGAAGCACATTCACAACCAATATACCTGAAAGCAACCTCTTCTGAGCACACACACACATTCACTCGACTCACACACACCTAAAAATACAGCATCAACCTCAAGCGCATCACTGACACTAACCCAACTTCAGCTGTCATAGAGGTTCATCCCTGTAAAATATTTAAAGTGTAGGGTTACAAGAGAGAAAAGCATGTGCGTGTCCGCCGGTGTGTGAATGGTAAAACTGACGCCTGAGAATACATTCCGACAGGAAACTTGAAAATCATAGAAGGAAAAAAATATTTATGCCGTTCTTAAATTCTTTGTTTGACGCAAGTTTAATGTTGGCTTGTGCAAGTGATACTTGTGTTGTGTCTGTTTGCTTTCGAGCAATTGTAAAACCAAAGTCCAAACCACAGCATCACACCTCAATTTCAATCTTCACAACAAACACTTTCTGGTCTAAGAAGAGAACAGGATAGAGTGGTTAAAGGAACATGATGAACTAAAGAAACAGCACGCAATATCTCTTAGTGGGAATGAAAGAGAATATAAAGATAAAATAAAAAAGAAAACCATCATAAATAGTGGGTTTTTAACTCTTTCTTTAACTTTCAAACTGAATAACACTACTTAAAAAAGCATTCAACACAGTCATATCTAGAAAAACGAAAAGGAAAGAATATTCCGTCTGTCAGAAGAGCATGAAGATGACAGGAAAAAAGACCAGCACAAACTCCCACATGGGATTCTTTCTGCTTTGTCCTCTCTGAACATGAGGTCATACCAACTATACTTACAATTTCTTTAAATATTCAACTTTAAATTGACTCAAAAACAGCAAATAAACAATATTAATAGCAATAACAATTAAATCTTTAGTCATAAGTATAATACCAAAAAAAAGAAAAGGAAAAGAAAAGGATCACGGTCCTTCACAAAGAAATCAAGACAGATAAAGGAAATCATTAGGGGAAAAAGACAAAATAGCACTCTTGGTCATTACAGTATGGAAACGCCATCTAACCCAAGGATAAAATTATTTTTAGGGAAAAACTAGTTTAATTGAAAAGTATAAGCTGAACTTTCACGATGGCTCTTGGTCTGGGATCTGGCACGTCCCTCATCTCAGAGCTCACCGTCCAGCCAAAAGTGGCGTTCAGTCTAGGTGGCACGACTGAACAAGATAGATCCATGTGTGATTAAAATGAATAAAAAAAAAATGAGTGGAGAAAAAGAAAGGGCAAAACCGAAAAATGTATCACGATGTGACATGCAAGTTTTCTTTGCCTTTTCTAACTGTATCAGTTTCTTTTGAGTGTTGTCAAACTTTCATCTCTTGCTTGGCTCACTGTTGAGATCTGTGGCATATTTGGGTGCTTATTTCTTCTTGCCAAAGAAACTGAAGCGCTTCTCGCGGTCTCTCTCTTTGCCGTCTTTGTTGCGCATGGTCACACCTCCCGCCTCGCCCGAGCTGGGAGACATGGGCGGCATGGTCATCGCCCGACTCAGACCTCGTGTGCCACCCGGCGAGCGCTCGGCGGACGACATGGATGACTGGATTGCTCGTATCCATGAACTCATCTCAGCCTGATGGAGAGAATGATTGTCACATTATGACTGTATGACAGGAAGCTCTTCTTCGTAAACTTAAAGAGGTCATGAACTGAGAAATCAAAATTCCCTTGATGTTTTGACATATAAGAGGTCATTGTACTATAAAAACATCCTGTAAGTTTCAGAACTTAAAACTTAAAGCTTATATTGAAGTCAATCTGCTAAAACGACATGTTGTGGAATGTGCCACTTTATGACGTAATAGTGTGAAGAAGCAGCTCAAACCTTCTTCTACATCACTACCTGTTTAGCCCTGCCCATCAATTTGCAGATGTAGTTTAAATAACGAGAGGCGAACGCGGGTCTACGCAGAAACCATATGATAACGATGACTCTAAATACAACAAGACGCTGTTCAGTGCCAAGCTGTTGAAAAACAGTTGTTGCGTTGCCTTCGTTCTGATTCCAACATTAGGAAACAGTGGATGAACTTTATTTTTAATTAAGTTCCAGACTGCGTCAGTAAGAACTTGGTCCTTTGTTCATTTTATTACGGATTCGTTATTACGGACAAACTAGGAACAATTTGATGCGGGATGTCCCACCACACAAGTGTGAGTAACTGTTTTTATGACATGATTATCGTTTGATATGTACTGAGTATTTGTGCATTTTTGACCTGAATTACAGTAGTGTCCATCTGTGAAGGACGTAGACCGTCAAACATACACAATTCAAACACTATTCAAATAGAGCTTTTTGATGAGGGGGGTTAAAAACAGGACAGAAAATAGCCCATTAATTCTAAATTATGATGCTTTTTGATGTAAAAATCTTGAAAATAGTACAAGTGGACCTCAGAGAACAGTACAGAATAATAAAGGCAGTTCATGACCCCTTTAATATAAGAGAAAATCCTCTGCAAAACTTACCTCATCCTTTGCTTGGAACAGGTACTCTTTTCCATCCCCAAGCCTTTAAAAAAAAATAAAGCACTATGTCACATACTAAAAAGATTTTCTTTGTATTATGCAGTTTCATGAATACTGATGAAATCTGAATACTGATCATGTCACATGTCTTTCTCACCTAAGTTTAAATACATGTTTTCTTTTCTTGTAGTCATGTGCAACCTCACAGACGGCTTCATTGAGGCTGATGGGAACTTCTCCGTGGTAGGGGATTCCATTCGAGGCACTCTTGTTGTCCTTATAGAAGCCCAGACTTCCTTTACGCAATACGCAATATACATTCTGCCACGATCTACAAAAAAAAACAAAAAAAAAAACACACCATTTACACAATTAACCTTTTTCTTAATGTAAAAGTGGGCGTGGCCATTTGTACATTTTATAGGTGTGGCTTCCGGTCTCATCCAGCTATTATTAGCTGTACAAAACAGCTTGTTTTGATGCTTGATATTGCAAACTGGTATCATCTTAATTATGAACACGCTGTTTTGTAGTGCAAACAGTTTTATCGCTTACTGCACGTTGTTATTCTTCTCATTATTTCCCTATAGCGGCTAATGAACCGGAAGTCTCATCCATAGGCTTACTTCCGCACTGAGAAAAAAAGGTGGATAGTTTATTTGCTTCCTGATTCACCTGGTGCCTGCTTTTTTGTTGTGCGATTCCATTTCCTGTTTCCTGCAAAGGATGCCCTCCATTGCTTCTGTGGTCGCTTCTGCTCCTCGCCCTGGCAGTGTTGCTGAAGGGTCTTGTCGTGATGCAGAGTCCAGACCGCTGTCACGGCCCGGACCGTTAACAGATTCTGATTCTGATCCCTGGTTGACCGAAACATGCTGAAATTAGGAGATGTCACAATAGTACATGGTTTCTATGAACTCAAATACTGTTTAGGTCACTATTGTACTGGTCTATACTACTGTTATTTGGAAACTGTTATAAGGATTTTTGTAACATGTCCACAGTTAAATTTTACATTAAAGGAATTGTTCATCCAAAAAAAAAAGAAAATTCTGTTATTAATTACTCACCCTCATGTCGTATCACACCCGTAAGATCTTTGTTCATCTTTAGAACACAAATTTAAATATTTTTGATGAAATCTGAGAGTTTTGTGGCCTTGCATAGACAGCAATGCAATTAATGCGGCCTTTGCAGTTGCGTTGCTGTCTATACAGGGTCCAAAAGATCTTGGATTTAATCAAAAATATCTTAATTTGTGTTTCAAAGAGGAACGAAGGTCTTACGGTTTGGAACAACATGAGGGTAAGTAATTAATGACAGAATTTTCATTTTTTGGGTGAACTATCCCTTTAACAGGTAACAAACACTCTTCAAACTGTTCATTAAAAAAATTACAAACACTATCATTTAAAAGTTTGGGGGTTGTAAGAATTTTGAAAGATGTCTCACTTAAGGCTACATTTATTTAATCAAAAGTACGTAAGTTTTCTATTTTAATATATTTTAAAATCTAATTTTAAAGTTGAACTATCAACTTTATATTATTAGTGCTGAAAACAGTTTTTGCTGCTTAATGTTTTGTGTAAACTGATATTTCTTTTTTTAGGATGAACAGAAAGTTCAAAAGAACAGCATTTATTTGAAATACAAATATTTTAACAAAATGAAAGTGTTTACTCTCATTTTTGAGTAATTTAAAGAATAAAAGAATACACATTTTCTTTTAAAAATCTGGTAACACTTCACAATAAGGTTAATTAGTTAACTAAGAATGAACAATGCTAATACAACATTTATTAATCTTGGGTTAATGTTAATTCCAACATTTACTAATACATGATTTAAATCAGTTGTGTTTGTTAATATTAGTTAATGCACTGTGAACTAACACCAACAAACAATGAACGACTGTATTTTTATACTAACTAACATTAACGAAGATTAAAAAAAATCACTGTAATAAATGTATTGTTTGTTGATGTTAGTTAATACATTAACTAATGTTAACAAAATGACACCTTATTGTAAAGTGTTACCAAAAATCTTACTGACCCCATATAGTACATGTCCTATCTCAGTACTGTCATAAATATTTTTTTTTCTTCCTATTTTTCTGTGACTAATTTTGAGGTATATTTCCTGACTAATCGCAAACAAATATTTACCTTACTGATATTTTAGCATACCAGTGAACAAAAAGTCAGTAAGCACAATATGTACATGCACACAAAGGAAAGCGAAGGCACACTCAAAGACGTAAGTAAAAACAAAAACAGAATGTTCCACCAAGGGGGGAACACACAGGGGGGCAATATGGATAGGGATGCACCGATCTGTATCGGCCAATCACTTGCGCGTTTTGTCAGTAAAGCCGGTTCTGTAATCAGCGGTAAATGCCATCAGGTGCGTGATTTCACGTTGAGCCGTATATACTACACACAGCCGTTGTTCACTGACGAGCTGCGCACATTCACACTGATAATGAACATTGATTTGCGCAGCTCGTCGGTAAACAACGGCTGTGTGTAGTATATACGGCTCAACGTGAAATCACGCACCTGATGGCATTTACCGCTGATTACAGAACCGGCTTTACTGACAAAACACGCAAGCATGATAGGCCGATTCGTATCGGTGCATCCCTAAATATGGACAAGCCTGGGGTATGTGGGTGTAATAATGAAATAACACTGCCACAAAGACACTGGGACACATCTGCCTAAAACAGTTACTCAAACTAATTTCATATCCTAAGCCAAATAAGTAAATACAAATGTTAGGAAAAAATAGTTGCCTTGGTATAAAGTAAAATCCGATGAAACTGAAGGAAATAAAGAAACGATGTCTCATGTGAGAGCTGGATTAGTAGGGAGTTAGTTCAGTTGTTGTGATGCACCCAAACACTATACATACATAATGTTAAGGCTCCCTGACAACAAACAGCAAAACAACAGCACTACACAGAACATATCATAAAGTAGAAATTTGTATGTGATAAAGTGCATCACAAACACTGATGTTAAAGCTCAAGCCTAAGAACGAAAAAAATATTACACGTTCGACATTACAGTAGCCAAATACATACAAAGAAAAGCACAAGACTGATCCACTGAAAGCAATAGGAAGCAGCAGAGCTGTGGCTTTGCCCTCTAGCAGGTGTGGTATAGCTGCCAACATGCTGCGAGGCTGCTGGGTTGTTAAGCGCAAGCAGCGATGGGGCAGCGATGCTACACTACGGCTACAGGCTGGCGCTACGGGGTTAGTACTCACACGCTCCTGTGCCTTGTTGGGTTTAGGCACAGGCTTAGAAACTGGGTTAGACTGAGGTTTACTCTCTGGTTTAGGTTCAGGTTTCTTGAGTTCAGATACAGAGACCGATAACGACTGCAGATAAGAGACGTCACAAGAATGTGTGTTAACATGTGAGTGTGTTAGAATTGGCACTTGTGTGTGTTGAAATATTGTTCTGACAATTAAAAGGACAACCACGTACTGAACGTACAAGAGTCTTTTTTTTGTGACATTCTCCCACACTCAAAGAGATTCAGGAGTTTACAGCAGAACATTGATATTAACATAAATATTTGAGAGGAACAAGGAAAAAGACACTGAACACACAACAAGACTGTACAGTTGAGACCAGGACTGTGACGTGTGTCTTGACATGAAATCTTTATACTAACATATAATGTAAACACGTGTATGGAAGTGAATGCGTAATTGGATTAACTTATGAGTATAAAAAGTTAATAGAAGTACAGTGTGGAGCGTATCTGACCTGTGATGTGTCCTGGTCACTGTAGACACCATTGACAGATACGGACTGGTTCAGTGTAGTCTGGTCCAGACTCGTCCTTAAAGAGAAGCCAACACATATGTGAACCGAACGTTACAACCAAAAGTATCTTCTAGCAATTCGGCCATTTAGCATTTTGCCTAAATCAACTCTGTGCGATTTGATGCATTTCCTAACAAAATAACTTTAAAATGAAAAAAAATAAATAAATAAATAAAAAGCAATAGTTAAATATAAATTTAAAATAAATAAACACACTACCATCTGAAATTTGGGGGTTGGTTTTACTTGATAAAATACAGTAAAAACATTAATACTGTGAAATTGTTACAATTTAAAATAATTTCTATTTAAATATACAGTCAGACCAAAATGTATTCAGACACCTTCAACATTTCTCACATTATCACAGTTTATTCACTATTGTTGAAAATGGTAATAAAATAAAATGGTAATAAAATATGACAAGAACTCAGAGTTAAACTGTGTAAGAACAAAATCATCTTGATAACGTCAGATAACATTGACAGAAAGGTATGTAATGGATTTCAATCAATCTAAAAATTCAGACAACTGTTAGTATGACAATATTTAATTTATACTTATAATACTTAATTTTGTTCAGTCTGTGGTGTAAAAAAGTCGCATAAGCAATTAAAGAAAAACACTTAAGCAAAGCATGATCAGGTCAACTTGTCTGAATAATTTCTGGTCCCAAATTGTTATCAATTTTACTGGTAGTCCACTGTATGCAGAATTTTTGGGTATAACATGTCAACAGTTTACTTTATTTTGCTATCCTCACTTACATAAATGAAGTGACTGAATATTTTTTTGTTTGACTGTATTTTATTATAGAATTTATTCCAGTAATTACAGTACAAAGCTGAATATCTCTGCAGCTATTACTCCAGTTTTCAGTGTCACATGATCCTTCAGAAACCATTCTAATATGCTAGTTTGCTGACAAGAAACACTTAAGTGCTGCTTAATATTTTGTGGAAAATTGTGATACATTTTTTAGGATACTTTGATTTATTTAAAATTGAGATATCTTGTGACTGCCACTTCAATGCATCCTTGCTGGATAACTTTTAAATGGTAGTGTAGATAAAAATGTTTTAATTTAATTTATAAAGACTATTTCTACTCGTTAGCATTTGTTTAGTGACTTTCACAATGAAAAAGAAGAAAAAAAAATGTTGGTGAGTAGAATAGTACAGTCTGTTTTTTTTTTACCTTGCAGCAGAATCGTTTATCTCAGACTGTACTACCTCCTCCACAGGGGGAGGTGTAGGTGGTCGTCTGGCCCTCTCTTCCTCTTCCTTTCTTCTTTGAATTTCCTGTTCCTCCAGCTGACAGAGAATAACATGAGAGCATTATTACATGACTGAAAAACAGCAGATGCTATAAACAACACTAGCATTATTTTACAAATCCTGCACTTTTATTGGTGTAGGTGTGTATTTAACAAACCGTGGTGAGCTTCTCTAGCTGTGTGAAACGATCTTCCCAGCCTGCAGCCAGTTTTTCAAAGGCTTCGTGGCGTTTGATAAGACTCTCAACCTCGTCTACGTTAGAGCCCAATTCTGCTGCCCTGACCAGTGGCTCCTGTCCAGCCAGCCACGACTCGGCCATAGACGCATCCCTGCTGAACTGTAACACCTCCAGAACTAACATACACACAGAGAAAGTATGAGGAATATCATTAAAGTGAGGTCAAACTATTTTTGTAATATATCCACCTTGTATTGGCCATCTGTAAATGTTATAGGTCTGGTTTCCGGTCTTATCCGTGTCCAGCTATTTTTATCTGTACAAAACAGCTGGTTTTGCTGCCTGATATTGCACATTAGTGTGTTTTACCATGCTATTTTAATGTATTATCTTAATTATGAACACACTGGTTTGTAGTGCAGTTTTACCATTTACTGCACATTGTTATTCTTCTCGTTATTTAGCGGCTAATGAACCAGAAGTCTTACTCATATGCTTACTTTCGCGTTGAAGAAAAAGGTGGATATAAAGTATATAATACATAACAGTTATATCAAAACTGCCACCTTTGATGTAAATTTCATTAGCATGCCACCAGCCACAGAAACAAGCTTCCTCCCACATACTCACCGATCTGTAAGTGGTCCATTTTCTCTTGCCACTTCTGATTAATTTCAGTGCGTTTGGCCTGAAGCTGATCCAATTTCTCTTGAATCTAGAAATCACAGACATCCAATTACCTCACAGTGTGTGAGTGGGTGCATGTGGGTTTCCTTGGCTAACATGCAGTGATTAAAATGTGTGTGTGTGTGTGTGTGTGTGTGTGTGTGTGTTTTATCTCGCATTGAGCAGACATGTGCATGTTCATCTGAGTGTATGTGGTGTGGACAGACCTCATCTGAAGCATAGTGGTTGTTGTTGATGAGGGTGCGTCCCATTTCACTGCATGCAGTAAAGCTGTCTGCTCTCGTCTCGATCTCAGACTTAATATCCTGATGGTTGGCGATGACCAGACCAGCTGAGGAGACGTCCCTACAACAAATCAGGCAATATATGACTCTTATTAGTTGTTTACTTACTAATGCATGTAATTCATTCTTAAACTATTACTAATAACTTTACTTATTGTATATATAATATATATAAATCACAATACTGCCATTTTACTGTATTTCTGATGAAATGCAGTCTTAGTGAGCATGAGAGACTTCTAAAACATTAAGAAATCTTACCGACCCCAAACTTTTGAACAATAGTGTATGTTTGAATGTACCTTGGGCTGTCATGTGACTGGATCTGTAAGTTGATTCCCTCCATCCACAGCATGAGGTCTCTGACCATGTTTAAGAACCTGAACTTCTCCACTGTGTCCAGTAGAAGCAGCCGTCTGGCTTGAGTGGCAGACTGAAGCCCCTCCCAGGCTTCTGTGACTGCCCGCTCGTGACGATGGATTTCATCAGCTTTCTCTCCAGCATACGCTTTCTGCAGACGTGCAGCATCATCCTGAACCTGTGTGACCTGCAGTGAAGAATCAAAGAATGAAGTTTAACCTTTTGACACATGAACAAAATCAAGCTATCAAAAAGTACAACATGTACAGTGGTGGCCAAAATGATTAGAACACTAGTATTTTCAACAGCTAAAAATGGTTTTAAGTCAGTTCTATCTTTTGCTGTAGTGTGTCAGTGGGAAATATCAGTTTACATTTCCAAACATTCATTTTGCCATTAAGGAGTCTGACAGCAGCCAGTGCTCCACACAGAGATCTGATCTCATCATTATCATCCAGTCTGTCTGGAATGACATGAAGAAACAGAACAAACTGAGACAGACTAAATCAAGAACTGTGGCAACGTCTCTAAGATGCTTCAAGAGATCTACCTGCAAAGCAACAGTACTGTTAAAAGTTTTAGGCACTTGTCTAAGAATGCAGTAAAATGAGGACGCTGTCTAAAACAATGTCTTAAATTGATTTTCCTTATCAGTTAACTTCTATTAACTAAATTAAATCAACATTAGGTGTGGCCATCCTTTGCGTTTAAAGCAGCTTTTGCCCTAGACGCACTTGTGCATAGTTTTTCAGGTAGCTTTGCAGGTAGGTCTCTTAAAGCATCTTGGAGACATTGCCACAGTTCTTCTGGATTTAGTCTGTTTCAGTTTGTTCTGTTTCTTCATGTCATTCTAGCAGGGTATCTGCAGATATGAACAAGTGAAATTTAAGACTTTTTAAGACCTTTTTAATACCACCTTATATGAAATTTAAGACCTAAACCTGTAATGGAAATTTATGTTATATTACATGCATATATATAATATTTAATGTGTTTAATGTAAAAGTAAACAAAATATACAGTGAACTTTTCATATCAGCAGATACTCTTCCACACAAATGTCCCCATAAAAGTACCACTTAGAGATATCTGGTGATGTAAACTATTTATTCTGAAGCAATATTTTCATCAGTGCTCCATTAGCTTTTACATCTTAAATCTGCATATTTGATTTACCTTTATAAAGGCCTTTTTTTTCTTTTGAAATGTATGCATCACCTTTGAAATTATTACAATTTATTAAATTCTATATGGCTGTTAGCAGTCAGATAATTTACAATACATTTATGAATGTACAAATTAGATATGTTGGGGTGGGGATGCATACTTTTAAGCATACTAAAGCAAAAATCATTTAGTAGTAAAACGTTGCTTGGAGAATGTGCTAAACTTTTGCTGTGATCCTTGTTTGGAACTATTTTCGTTGGTGGAACAGAACAAAACAGTAAATATTTTGTCTAAAATGTAAGTAACTACTTCACTAACTAGTTTATTAAACTAAAATGAATATTACTGAACAATATCATGTTATAAATAAACTATACATTTTCAGTTGTTCCCTAAGTTGTGTGTTTCTTTAGAGTTTCTTTATGTGTGCTGTTACACTCATTTGTTAAAGTATGTCACAAATAGACCAGTAATACACTATCCATTGTCAATTGCTGTTTATGCTGATTGTATTAAAATAGGAATCTTTCTTGCCTTTCGATGCTTCGCTGGTTATTTTTGTCTCTCCAGTTTTAATCAGGCTGTTTGTTCGGTCGGGCAAGAAAAAAAAAAACATTATATACAGAAAACAGCTTGTTGAACCTGTATTCTGCTACTGCGATTCTGTCTGAAGACGCACTTTTTTTGCATGCACGTCTAATCACGCACTTTCGGTATGGGTGCTGGGAGCGGTCAAAATGGATGTAAAGACGCTGTTAGAATGGCGTTTTCTTTATGCTTTACCTGATATTTTCCATCAGGACCTAAATTAAGTAATGAAGACTGAAGATATTTTAGCGGAAATGTGACCAAAACTATTTAAGACCTATCGAAACTGAATTTAAGACTTTTTAAGACTTCTTAAGGCCTTATATTAGGAAAACGTTATTTAAGACTTCTTAAGGATCCACGGATACCCTGTCTAGACACATTGGATGATGATGAGATCAGATCTCTGTGTGGAGCACTGGCTGTTGTCAGACTGCTTGTGCAAACAAAAATCTCACTGGATTATTACAATTAATGGCAAAATTAATGTTTGAAAATGTAAACTGATATTTCATACTGACACACTACAGCAAAAGATAGAAATAACTGACTTAAAATTATTTTTTAGCTAGTGAAAATACTAGTGTTCTAATAATTTTGGCCACCACTGTATGTGAAAACGTTAAATGAAGGCTCTCACCTGCCCGCTGAGTGCCTGCACATCATGCTCATATGCTGTATGCTGTCTAAGCAAGTGCTGGACAGTGTTCAAGTCCCGTCCAAGTTCAGCCCCTGCTAGGGTCTCCTTCTTCTCTCGTATGAGCCCCAGAGCTTCCCGGGCGTCCTGATGAAAGCGGTGCAGCTCGTATGAGGCAGCAAGCATCTGTGTACGCGTGTCGATGAGCTCGAGCAGGTCGGCCCAGGCCTCATTGAGCCCATCCTTCCACTCAGCCACACTGGCATTTTCTGGATGACCAGACTCAATAAGTTCATCTGCCTGAGCGTTCACTGCATCCACACGCTCCTGGCCAATTGTGCTGGTGTCCCGTGCAAACTCCCGGAACTTATCACGCAACATCTGAAGAATTTAGAGAGAACATCCAGAATTATAAAAACTTTAATGATGCAGTATTCACCCAAGTATGATAAATCAAATTAAGTTTCTTGTAATTCCAGTAGTGAAGGTTGTGGAACTGAGGAGGAAAAGTGGATTTCATACCGTCACATGTTCGTAGTCTTGTCCGAGTTCGTGAGACCCAGCGACAACCTCTCTTTCAGCGATCCACTGCTCTAAATCATCCACTTCTCTCTTCAGCTGGGTTAGTCTAAGTCTTTCCTGCAGTTTGCCTCTCCTCTCTTCTGCCAGATCCTTCAACCCTGCATACAGTTTATCCACCTGGGCCTGCCTTAGAGTGATTCTTTCACTACAAAAGAGAGAAAGAACATGGATTATACCAATACTTCACGTCAAATGCTTTATCTGACAGTCCAGAGACCCTACTATGCCCTTACCTCTCTGGGTGTTCACTATTCACCATGAGTCTGCTGCTATTGGCCAGCTGGTGGATGGTTTGAGCGTAGTCCTCTAGAGCCTGCTCCAAAATCTGGTGTTTCTTCACCATCACCAAAGCACTCTGCTCATCCTACAACAACCATTATAAAAACCTTAAATACTGTACACATCAGAATAAGCAAAACACTTCAGCAAAGTAATTAAAGGAAACCCTGTAAATTAAGACTTGTATGGCTTAATACAAACTAAATGATGTCTCTTAATGAAATATGTCATAGAAGTTGTGTATTCCAAGTTGCATTAAAATAGCAACAGGTAGGGCCAGTAGCTCATCGAGTGCAATCATTTCATGTCATTGAAATAATGACACCTTCCACAACCCAAAATATGTATAAAATGATTTACATTTTTTAAATGACATAAATCTTTCATAGATTTTTTTACTTAATCAATTACGTTATATTAAGCCATATAAGTCTTAAAACCCAGCATTACCTTTAAGTAAACTAATCAGAACTGCAACATTAACTAGCTCTTTGAATAGTTGTTACAAACACCTACACAGCACAATTTCACAAACCTTTGCCTTTTCTTCTGACATCATATGAAGCTCTTGTTCTCCCATCCAGGCCTCAGCCTCTGCAGCATCTGCGTAAAACTGTTGCGCTCGGTTAGCCTCTTCTAGCCTCAAGTTCCTCTGCTCCGTCTCAGAAATCAAAAGGGCCCACAATTCCCTCAACTCCGCCAGACGCCCGTCAAGAGCAGTTCTCCTCTCCCTGTCCATCTCTGACTCCTTTCCAGGGGACATGCTCCTTCCATGAGCCTGGATGTCATCAATACGGGGCTGATGACCCTGAATCTCTTTCTGCAGAGTCTGGGAAAGTGAAAAAGAAATTGGAAAAGGTTACTGAGATGATCAAAAGTAAACACTTTTTATAGCTTCAAAAACACTGATTGATTACCTGATTCTTTTTGATGAGCAGCTGGACACTGGGCAGATCTTTACCGTGGTCTGTGGACGTGGCGAGAGGCATCCTCTCCTTCACCCATAACTTTAGACAAAAACACAGTTGCTCTCAGAACTTCATTTTTCCAAAAGAATATTGCTTATATGTATATGTATATGTATGAGTACACAAAAAAAAATTGGTGTAGGATTTAACTGCAACAATTTTCCCCAGATATTAAACATGAAATTTTAAAGTAGAAAGACAGAGAAAGTATTTTCTTTGTAACATGAACTCCAATATTTCATAACTATGAAAAATCCTTTTTTACAGCGTGGGAGTGTTTGCATGTGACTCACAATTTCATCCTCAAGGTCTCTGTTGAACTGATGAGCCTCTTTTGAAGCAAGGAGACGCTGCCTTCGCTCTTTTAGAGGGTCCTGCAGTTGAGAGAAGCTGTCTGTCACCCTTCTTTGCTGCCCATCCACCTCCATTATCCCAGAATCCTCTTGGGCCAAGGCCAGAGCTTGCGTCTGCAGAGACTGGACCTCTTTCTCACGCACCTCCATCTGATGCTCCAGCATCTGAGACACAGGGTCACATATGGGGTAATTAGGTTTAAAACATCTCAGCTTACACAGAATAAAGCATATTTTATATATAACTGAACATCCAAATGTCCCACAGACTACAAGAGGGTTTGATTTCACACTGAAGTGATCTGTGAGTATCTTGATCGAACAATCTTTCTATTTGGCTTTGGATTTACCTGGTGTTTCTTGAGCAGGATGTTGACACTGGTGAGATCTTTTCCAAAGTCATCGCTTTGGAGTTGAGAGGACAGGTTTTGGAGCCAGGAGTCCAGCGCTGAGCAGCTCTGCGTGAAAAGTTCAGCTCGGTTAGCGTCAAACAGACACTGAGCTTTGGCTTGAGTGGTGCTTTCTAGCTCCTCCCACTGCTTCTGCAGGCTGCTCATAGTCTCTGATACCGTCTGCTCCAGCTCAGGTTTCTCCTTTACTAACACCTTACCCTCCTACATGAACAACAACAACAAAAAAAGTAATTGCAGTAGTTTTGACGTATGCAGTTCTGCTCATGAGTTCACATGCTTTGTTGTTTGTTTATTTAGTTTAACCCTGATGAAGCTATTTGGCAAATCCTGCATATTTACACATATCCCAGAAATCCCACAATTTTGACCACTGAATTTTCATGACATTTCCAGACTTTCCACACAAGAGTTAAGCATTTCCACGACTTTTCCAAAAAAAAATTCACGAATTTCCATGACTTGAATCACCATTCAAAACCACTGGAAGAGATGTGCATGCGAATATACCTTGTCAATCTTGTCCAGCCAGTCTTTATTAGAGGCCAGCTCAGCCATGAAGGCCTGGTGTTTCTGCCACTTGCTGTGGAGGTTTCTAGCCTCATCATAGGACATGTCCTGAGCTGTTAACATTTTCTCATTTATCCATAAAGTCAGCTAAAGAGAGGGCATGGAAAAGAACACTTATTAAAACACACAAAAGCCAGAATTTGGCATCACAGGCTTTATCCTGTAGGTGATGCTGTGGTTCACTGGTCTCATATGAGAGCATTATCTTCATAATGTCAGTCAGAAGGACTCATAATGCAGGCAGTATAATGGATATATGTAGTCTTGTTTGCTCTTTACTTTATTACCTCTTGTCCATCCTGTAGGAAATGCTGCAGCTCTCTGTTGTCCTTCAGTTTAGCCAGCAGCTCATTGGAAGCTTCTTTGTTCTTCTGGTGTCTGAAGGAAATCGAAAGAGAACATGACATGAAAGACATGATGTTATCTGGAATGGATTTAATGGGTTTAATGGGGACCGACACATCATTAATGTACATCAGAATCAAATAATAGTAATGAATACTGCACATTTCCAGTTTAGTGCAGCTTCTTAAGTATGACTTGGCATTTTGAAATGATTGATTGTAGTATACACTACCGTTAGTGGTTGGTAAGATTGTTTTTTGATAAGTCTCTTATTCACATTTATTCAATAACAAATACAGCAAAAACTGTAATATTGTGAAATATTATTACAATTTAAAAAATATTTCTTAATTTGATATATTTTAGCTGATTTTCCAGTCATTACTCCAGTCTTCAGTGTCACATGATCCTTCAGAAATCATAATATGCTGACTTGGTGCCTGAGAAAGATTTGTCTTATCAACATTGTTGAAAACAGTTGTGTTAATTGATATTTTTGTAGAAAATATATTTTCTCTCTCATTTGTGGCATTGTACAATTACTAAATAAAAAAAAATACTCATAACATGATGATTTTGATCACACTATCCACCTCTGCTTCTAAACATGTCTTTTCATTTGTTCTGTTCCTGCTCACCTCTCCTGAATAGAGTCTGTCTTCTCCTGGATCTTGTCTGCATAGGTGTTGCCGTCAGACATGAGTCTCCGTCCAGACTCGACCACGCTGTTGATCTTTTCTTCATTGGCCTCCATGGTGGTGAGGAAGTCTTCGTGTTTCTTGATGGCCTCCACAGCCCCTTGTAGGCTGGAGGGCATTTCTGTGTGTGACAGAACATACTCCTGCAGGCAAAGAGACAGGAAACTGTTTTATTAGCTCTAAGGTTTAATCCACCAATCAAGAGTCATTATTTGCAGCTGAAATGGGCCCTTTCCCCAAAAGGTAGCAAAATATGGAATGTTTTTAGCATTTAGCTGTACAGTAATCAAGTAAAACACGTGCAGTATCACAATCACACACCTGGCTATTAAGGAAGCCCTCTGCCTGTTTTGCATCTCGTAGCAAGGTTTGGAAATCAAAGGCTTGAGCGAGGACACAGTGGCGGCTCTCCCACATTCTCCTCAGCTCGTGCCAGCCAGTGTCCAACGCCTGCAACCTCTGGGCAAGGAACATGTGCTGGGCATCAGTCTGTCCCTGAGTCACCTAAACACACATCATTTATTATTTTCATTATTTTCAAATATTTGTTAAAACATATACCCTGTCATTCAAAGGTTTGGGGGCAGTAAGATATACTTTTATTCAGCAAAGATGTATTAAATTGACCGCAAAGACGTTAAAAAAGACATGTAGACATAAAAACATGTATCAAGGTTTCCACAAAAATATTAAGCAGCACAACTGCTTTCAAGTCAAGCCAATCAGCATATTAGAATGATTTCTAAAGGATCAGGTGACTTTGAAAATCTGTAATAGCTGCTGAAAATCAGTTTTGCCGTTACATTTTAAGAAGTAGAAAACAGATATCCTAAATTGTATTTAAAATAAGAATATTACCGTGTTTACTGGATTTTTATCATATAAATGCAGTCTTGGTAGCATAAAAGACTTCTTTCAAAACCAAGACATATTCCTGACCACAAACTTCTGAACAGTGGCAGTAATGAATTTTTTTTTTAAACTTAAAGTTTACACTAACTGACCTCAGCTCCAGTAGCTCTCATCTTCTCATAATCTTCCCTGTAATTATCTACTTCATTCTTTATGGCCTCATGTTGACCCAGCAGACGCTCTGCTTCCGCCAGAGATGTAGGTGTGTCCTCGGATGCCACGGTGGTCTGTGTACGTGACAGCCAGGCCTGGAAGTCATCGAGATCTCTAAGGAAGCCCTGAAGCTTAGAGGCTTCGCCCAACGACTCCTCGCGCCGTTTCATGGTGGCTCGAAGCTCCTCCCACACCTCCTGGATTTCAGCCAGTCGACCCTTGATCTCCTCCTCCTGCTCGGGGTGCTCAGATGCCAACTTCTCAGCCTCAGAACGCAGGTCATCCAGCTTACCCTGTGGAGAACAAAGCCAAAAGAGAATGCGTAAGAGAAAGGTAGCAGCTACAATGTCTTTATGGTTGTATTAGACATAACAATGTGTTTATTTTTACCTGTATAGCCTCCAGGTCTCTTTCCATACCAGTGAGCTTACGCTGCAGGGCCATGACTCCAGCCAGGTCATTTCCAAGGCTCTGTGTTGACTCTATGACCTTGGTCTTCTCCTTCATCCAGCTCTTGATTTCATTACACTCTAGATGATAGTTCTGGATATTCAATGCTGATTCTAGAGCTTGTTTGCGCTGGTTAGCCAGACTCTGGAAATCAGACCACCTGCAAAGGAGGGTAAGGAAGAAGCATGAGGCCATTTCTGCGTGAATCTGATTATTTAACTCGATCTGCTATTTGTGTTGGTGACTGTACCTGTTATTGAGTTGGTTCTGTGTCTGGTCAATCTGTTCTTTGTTGCGGTTGTCTGATCCAAGCAGCTGTTGAGCCACTTGATTGACATCAGAAATGCGAGCACCCAGTGTGTTCATCTCTGGCTCCAGAGTTTCAAACCTTCAGTCCAAACAAAACAAACCAAACCATATTACACCAATATATGCTATATCAATAGGATTACCAAATCAAAACTCAGGCAGGCATCATTCTGTCTGTTCTCACCTTTGCTGGACCACCTCCAGATCCTCTAATTTGGTGGGAATCTCCATGTTGTGCAGCCACTGCTCTTTTTCTCCAACCCACAGCTGGCAGGCACTGGCTTCACTAAACATGCGATACAACGCAAGCGCACCATCTAAGGCCTGTCGCCATGACGACGACAACCACTCTAACTCTTCATAGCGCTGCTCTATCGCTGGGAGACGGCCTTCCACCTGGTAAAGCAAGAGAGAGAGATACATATTATAGGTAATATTCACTACCATTCAAACCATTTCATTCATTACTACTGTTCAAAAGTTTGTGGGTCAGTAATATGCCTTATTTTTGAAAGAAGTTTTTATGCTCACCATGGCTGCTTTTTTTAAATCAAAAATACAGTTAAAACAGTAAAATTGTGAAATATACACTGCCGTTCAAAAGTTTGGGGTAGGTGAGACTTGGCTTTTTTTTTAAAGTCTGTTATGCTTATCAAGGCTGCATTTATTTGATCAAAAATACAGAAAAAACAGTAATATGAACAATGTTATTAGAATATAAAATAATGGTTTCTATTTTAATATACTTTGAAATATAATTTATACCTGTGATGCAAAGCTGAATTTTTTATCACCCATTACTCCAGTCTTCAGTGTCACATGATCCTTCAGAAATCATTCTAATGTGCTGATTTATGATTAGAATTATCCATGTTGACAACAGTTGTGTTGTTCTTTGATGAATAAAACGTTAGAAACTAACAATGCAAGTCTTTACTAACACTTCTGATCAATTTAACACATTCTTGCTGAATAAAAGTTTTTTTTTTTTTTTTAAAGGAAAATAATAAAAATGTACTGACCCCTAAATTTTGAACAGTAGTGTATATTGTTAGAAAAGATATCTATTTTAAATAAATGTTATTCATTAAAGAATCCTGAAAAAGAGTATCACAGGTTCCCAAAAAATTTAAGCAGCACAACTGTTTCCAGCACTGATAATAAATCAGTATATTAGAATGATTTCTATTAATAATGTGACACTGAAGACTGGAGTAATGATGCTGAAAATTCATCTTTGATTACAGGAATAAATTATTAATGTATATTAAAACATTATTTTACATGGTGATAGTATTCCACAAATATTCCACAATATTACATCCCAAATTTTGAACGGCAGTGTAATTACATTAAAAAAAAATGTTTTTTTATTTTTTATTTTAATGTATTTTAAAACAATTTTAATTTCCAGTAGCCATTACTCCAGTCTTCAGTGTCACATGATCCTTGAGAAATCATTCTAAGATGCTGATTTTATGTTTAAGAAATATTTATTTAATTTATTTTATCAGTGTTGAAAACAGTGCTGCTTAATATATTTTTGAAAACTGTGACACATTTTTTTCAGGATTCTTTGATGAATAGAAAGAACTTTTTTAGATTATAAATTATAAATGTCTTTACTGTCACTTCTGATCAATTTAGCAAAACCTTGATGAACAAAAGTATTAATTTCTTTAAAAAAAACAACAACTTTTGAACAGTTGAATCAAATATAAAAAATAGTAATTGATATTGCTTTTCAATTTGTAGTTAATGCATATTTTGTTCTAATGTGTGTGTTTTGTGTACCTGTGGAGACTGTGCATATGCTTCAGGCAGTGTTGAGGCCTGTTCATGTAGTGAGTCGATGAGTGATCGGTGACTTTGAATCTCCTCCTCCACCTCTCTCTGCTTTCTGGCCAGAGTCTGTGTAGAAAACTCATCGTGGCCAACTTCTTGACTAGACACCTACAAACAGAAAACACAGAATAACAAAGATTCAATCTGGTGAATGAACAGATGAAATAGAGCTGGATAAATAGTCAAATAAGTAATAGCAAACAGTCAGATAAACCTATATTTGTGTTTATTTTACCAGTCTTAGTGTTTCCAGTATCCAGGCCTCCATGTCGTTAGCGTCTGTCTGGAACTGATGGAAAGCTACAGACTCTTTCAGCCCCTGCTCATGCAATTGTGAAACCTGTAGAAAAAGAAAGTGTGATATTTAGTATAAGACTGTAATGCTGACACTTTAAAGTCTGAGCCATTCTCTAGAGCTTTACCTCCTCCAGGTGCGACCACTGTGCTCTCACGTCCTTGATTCGCTCTGTCACCTCAGGTGCTCCAAAGTGGCCTTCCTTCACCAGGGTCTCTCCACCAGCAATGCTGTTCCCCAGAGGGCCATACCGGGCTGCCATCTCGTCTCTGAAGGCCTCATGTTTAGACAGGAGGTGAAGAGCAGAGGTCAAGTCCTTTCCGTAGTCTCCTCCAGACAGAATCTGCTCTTGCTCTCGGATCCAGGCGGCCTCCTCTCCCAGCTCCCATAGGAACTGCCACAGCCTTCGCGAGTCGTCCAGTCGAGCTCGTCGATCCGCCGCCAGCTGGCCCAGTTCTCCATACGCTCGGCCCAGAAGATCCACCTTCTCTTCAACCAGAGTGGGGTCACATGGCTTATAATCTAAAAAGAGAGGAGAACCAATTGCGTTTGAATTTTGAGCGTACAACAGCCACGGTTGTGTATGTACAGGGAATATTCTCACTCTGTTCATCTGACGTAAATCTCTTCGCAGCGGCCTGCACAGCTTTGACTCGCTCAGCCTGTGCGGATATATCAGCTTCCACAAGTGTGTGTTTCTGCAGCAAGTCCTCCACATCATGAAGGTGTTTTCCACTGTCCTGAGATTGCAGACGACTCTAAACACACAAACAAAAACACACACAATTAGCTGTGGAAAACAAACAATCAAAAACAACACTATTTTGTAGCAGTAAAATACCTTCATGTCTTCCATCCAGTCCATGATGTAGCTCATCTCCTGTAGGAGGCGCTGCAGGTCTCTGTGTGCTATCAGCCTCTCTCGCCGTGACGCAAGTAATTCCTTCAGATACTCCCACAGTCTGAGGACGTTATCCCTCCGTGCCAGTATGCGCCGCACTTCATGATATCCCTCCGCCTCCAGTTCTCGAGCAACAGATTCTACGGCTGCTACGCGCTCACCGTACGCCTGGATGTCTGTCTCAATGGCCTCGTGTTTGCGAGTGGCTGCTTCCACAGCACCCAGTTCAACACCAAAATTGTCCTAAAGGCAACAAAGTTTTATGTTACTTCCATCTCACATTAAACTACACATATTGTTTTTAGTGTTATCTATGTCACCTGTGAGACCAGCCGCTGGTTTTCGCTGAGCCAGGTTTCTCTCATGGCTGCTTTGCGGTCAAAACGTGCAGCCAACATCTCCAGCTTCTCCTGACGAATCAGCTCATTTCTCAGTGCCAACTCCCTCTCGTGTTCCGCTTTCTCCAGCCTCTCCCATGCCTTTTCAGACAAGCAGTATACACAAACTGGCCATGAGCATCACTCAAACATCAAGTTAATGTTTGTGTAGCTTCAAAGTAGAGGATCATTTGATGTGTACATACCTTGTTGATGTCAGAGATGAGTTTTCCCTCTCGTGGCATGTAGACTTTCTGATTGTTTGCTCTCATTTTACTCTGAATGGTGAAGAGCAAAACCTCCAAATTTCCCTTTTCAGTGAATCTGTCAAACACATACAGGATTAAAGCTTCGTGTCTAGTATGGATGTCTAAAATGTAGGGATGTAATGATATTATCAATATCATGATAACGCAATAGCAAAACTGTCTTTATATTATTGAGGTCACATGAAGATATGAAACGATAGGTCTTCCGGGCAAAAAAGTTCTGTTTTAGGTCATTATGCTTTGCTAGAGTATCTGTCAAACGAACTAATACCAAAAGCACAATATGACTTCCAACAAGTGTTTTTGCTGTGCGTTTCAAAGCAAAGCGTGCACTTCGTTCAGGCAATCAGCTTGTGATCCGGTGTTTTCTGTGACTGTTCACAGTGAAAGAAGTGAACTTGTTTATTGCATGTGCTGTAATTTTAGATGTAATTAATTTAAATTTTTGCATTTGAGAACGGCCACGGTTATGCTTTATTTCCACAGCAGATGATTACAGCATTTTGCACGTATTTTAATTTTCCTACTGTAGTGTAAAGCAAAAATAATATACTTACAAAATATTTATTTTTAATTTGTTTAGCTTTCTAAAACACCAGTGTGAATGTAATTTAGACTAAGACAGTATACCACAAAAAAAAGAGGGTTGAGTCCCCTTTAAAGTTTAGGTAAGTCAATGTACTGACTTTTGTCTGACTTAAGAACATGGGTTGAAGCTCTTCATTTTGAACTCTTAGGGTGTGTTCACACTTGTCATGTTAGGTTTGATTAAAACGTACTCTGGTGCGACTGCGGTTTATTTGAGTAAGTGTGAATGCTGCCATCTGAACCCTGGTGTGCACCAAACAAGCGGACAGAGGCTGCTAAAAAGATGGGTCTAGTCTTCATCTAAACAAACTCTGGTGCGATTGCTCTGTTAGTGCAGTTTATTTGAGTAAGTGTGAATGCTGCCATTCGAACCCTGGTGCGCACCAAACAAGCAGACCGAGACCGCTAAAAAGATGGAACTAAACTAAAAAGATTCAAACTGCACCAGACTGAGACCCATCTTCTTAGTGGTGCGGTTCGAATTAAATATGAACGCAACACGGACCAAATACTCCTAAACGAACCCAAAACAGGAAGTTCCGATGCTATGCAACATGATTTCATGAAGGGAACAAGCAGTGTTTCCAAAACAAAATGAGCAGAGGGCAAACCTGGTGCAACGAAGAGGTAAAGTGTCTTTTTATGAGCTCTTTGTGAGTTTGCAAGCAGTGAAAATAAAATCATACACACAACAATGAGCGCGCTTAGCCCAGTTGACGGCACTGCGTGTATTCGACTTAAAGCGGCGATCAGCAGACCGATCAGTGAATGGGTACTTCAGTGTCATACACCCGCAACGCCGCTTTATGTCGAACGCACCTTTTCCTTTAGTTTGGTGTGTACGGTGAGTTCCATCATGAAACATATGTCATTCAACCCGACCAATCAGGTTGTGAACGTATTACTATGCCTTTAGACCAGAAGACCAGAAATGTGCATTAAAAAGTAAATAGGATCAAACTTGACTTTCTATTGCCTTTACATCACTCTTTTACAGTATTATTTTGCCATTGTGGACATCACTCACTTAGGTGGTTTCTCCACAGTGCGGTATGTGTTGAAGGCCTGTAGTTGGTTCTGAACCGCACTCAGCGAGTTAGCGAGCTGACGGTCATTAAGGGTAACGATGGTTTGTTCAATCCACTGCAGCAGCTCTGAGGCCAGGGTTTCATATTTCTCTATCAGCTGATCTGCTTCGATAGCATAGTCCAGCACCTACAGAAACAAATACACCCCTATTCACTTCACGGAATAATGACCCACACTTACAGAAACACTTCAGGAAATGGCTATGTAAACATAAGGGTAGACTGTAATTCTCTCTCGCTCTCCATGTACCTTGCCGATTCTCTTGCCCTCTACGGCGAGCGCCTTCATCTTGCTGAAGTAGTGGTAGTATGTGGCCACATATGTGATGATGGACTTTTCATCAGGCTGATCAACATTTACGTCTAAAGTTTGAGAGATAAGACAAACACATCAGCTAGTTGTTAATAAATAATATGTTCATTCATTTGGCAAATGTGGTCTTTCTAGACACCCGTTTCTGTGTGTATCAGAGTGTATTGTTTATTATGTGGTTAAAATTATGCATGTATTTGCCCTTTATGCCCATATGTGTATCTCACCCTCTGGATCCAGCAGCTTGGTAAGACCCAGCTCCTTCTCTGCCACATTAAAGGCATTCTGCAGGTTATAATGGGCATTAGAGCGCTTGAGATTATCAAAGTCAATCAAGTCTGACCTAAGAATGAGAAAAAGAGAAGAAAATCAACAAGAATGTCATTTTAAGCTTTTAAAACACAGGACATTGAGTTTGTTAAAACCCTGCAATACACTTTTCCAACAAAAGAGGGAAGCACTCCAACACTGCCATGAGAGAGTGAGGGATTTTCTCTACTTATTTAGGTCAACTTAATGTAACTTTTATTTTTTCTGTTCTTCTGCATGAAAAATTACAGAAAGAACAAGGCTGCTGTGCGACAGTTAAGAGGAAAAGAGAAAAAATGAGAAGCTAGTGGGATTGCTGAGGATGAGAAGAGCAGGAAATCCTACTGGGCCCAATTAGTTTATAATGAAATTATTTCTTAGGAAGAAGAAAGAGGAAATATACAAATATACAAAATCATACAATACTCTACAATATACAGTAAACACAGCTGGGGCCGTTTAAAGGCTTCTATTTTGCATTTAATGTCTCAGTCATGGCTGGACTGGCCATCGGGCATACCGGGCATTTTCCCGGTGGGCCGATGGTGATTTTGTGGGCCGATGTTTTTTTTTTTTTTTTTTAACGGTATAAACCAGGGCTATTCAATTGGCGGCCCGCCAATCATCTTCGTCCGGCCCGAGGGAGAAGAACGCGCAGGTGGCTTGAATTGTTTTTGCATTAATTAGTTTGTCCACTAGGCGGCAACACTGGCCCGGGCCAGCCAAAAAAGAAAAGCAAGAGAGCTAAAAACATCAACAATCTACCGGAGACCGCAACATCAATAGACGGGAGATTTGACAAGCGCTTGTAAGGCTCCAGACTGTGACCAAATGGTCGCATTTTTCTGCCGGTGCGACTAAATTTTGTGAGCGGTTGCACTGGCGCGGCCACTGAGTTACTCAACTCATAAGCGCTGTTATTTCTATTTCATATGAGAAAAATAAAACGGCAAACAAAACGAAAGAGAAACCAAACGTTTATCAGCTCGGAGCGCAATGCAAACACACTTGTCCGAGCTCAGAACAGCCATTACTCGGGAACCAAAGTTAATTTCGTGACACTATTACTGCACAGTGCTTCGAGATCCAGTGAGAAGTGTTTAAATTCGCACAGAATGAATTAAGGTTGCTGCGAAATCCAGTGAGAATCATTCAGCTCAATTCTGCTCAGAATTCTGTTATAAACCGCGCTGAGATAGGCTATGTCAGACGCCAACGCCAACTTAATACAGTATTCATTTCAGGGTTTGTACAACCTTTTGAGAGAGAAATTCAAGCACTTTTCAATGATATTCAAGCATTTTGAACAAACATTTCTAGCACTTTAAAGCTCTTATAATCCAATTTGAATGTTATTTTGATGGCCAAAATATACTTTGTGGTAAACAAAGACTTGTGTAAAATTAAAAATACATCAAATCACAATTATAATCAGTGTATGGCAATCATAATTTATATAGTTTATGCATATACAATTTGTAGTTTATGTGAAGATTGTTTTAAAATCACCTAAATTAAAAGTTGTTATATATTTCAGAGCCTATTAAAATGGTGAAAATATTGGCTTTCAATACTACTGTAATGTTGAATTGACATAATATGTAAAACTGAGAAAATTCATTTAATAGAGACACTAGTAGCAGTATTGATATCAATATTTTATTAATAATAGGTTACTTGGTAAAAAAAAGGTGCCATTAAACATATTTAAAATATACTTTGTTGTTTCTACCTTAATTTGGAGGTTCAGTGTGAAATTATGACAATATGTATATGTAAATATGCGATTAATCATGATTAATTACGGAAAAATGTGATTTTTTTTTCAAAAAAAAATTTAATTGATTGACAGACAGCACTAATGTTAACCTTTTATAGATGTTGGTGTTGGTAATATTAGTTCATTTTAGTGAATATGCATTTCAATTTAATTGTATAGGCTCCCCCAGAAAGAGATCGGGACGGCCCCCACCCCCTTGGCCCCCTTCAAATTTTCAGTTCGATAATCCGGCCGTCAAATGAATCTAATTGAATAGCCCTGGTATAAAATATTAAAAGGTGGTGGATTGGCCAATTGGTCATGATCGACTCTGGGCTGGACCAATTACAGCCGAGGAGGTCGGATGACCCCGCCCCCTTGCTTGGGCAACAATACCTAGTGGGCCGGTCTCTAGTCAAAATGCCCGGGCCGATTTTTTGTCCCAGTCCAGCCCTGGTCTCAGTAATAATAATTACAAATGATAAAAATCCTTCTTTTGCTGTAATGACAGCATGTTGTCCAAAAATATAGACTTCCAGTGAATAGGCTTTTACACAATCTCTCAGAAATTCTTTCAACTTCTGCATTTACATGCATTTTTGCAGAACAAAGTTAAAATTCCAGAATGCCGCTGGTGGTTGAAGCCCCTGCAGGCCTCTCTGTATGTGTGGGAACATGCTGAAGAATGAAGAGGCGTGGAGAGCATGAGCACATGCTACTATGTGGAAATCGTAGTCATTTCAAAGCTTGTCATGTGTTTGAGAACAAAGGCCTTGTACCGGTGTACTTATATGTCAGTGTGTGTGTGTGTGTGTGTTTGTGAGCTCAGATCAATACCTGTGTTTGTGCACTATGGCATTGAACGCTAGACCATCTCTCCAGCTTGTGGTGAAGTTGTGGACATTGACATTTGGGTACCTGAAGGGAAAGTCGCAATCATTAGTACAGGACCAGAACTAGTGTATTTAATAAATCATCAGTCATTACTCATTCATTCACTTTTCTTTCTCTTTCACTCTTACCCTGCAGTCTTCATCTGACACCACAGCAGCAGAGCATCTTTGGCTGATTTCTTCTCTTTGTTGTCCTCCGTCTCAACGCTAATGTCTTGGATCTGTTCAAGCAAGTGAGATGCAAAACATGTTACTGTATAAACTGCATATCTTTTCCTTGAAGTTTGGAGAATCGAAGAGTTTAATTTTTTTTACTAGACATCTGTCAACATAGATGCTGTCTTTGTTTATGTTCTATAAGCTGTTGAGTTCAGTTTTGTATACACTACTGAGAATTTAACATACAGTAAATACCTGAATATTTGGGAGTAAATAATTTGCAGTTGTCACTCCTATAAACAACCAAATACTGTGTGTACTATATTTGATTCAGTACTCAGAAAAGCAGTGACGCTATGTGTTCATGGCCTTACTGACCCCAAAGTTTGATGGTTGGGTAAATAAAAATGAGCATATTATATTAATGAAATTCACTATACTGTATATAAAATAAATTATTACTACATAAAATTAAAACAGTAGTATAATATAAAATAATAAGAGATTCTTTATTTCAAATGCTGAAAAAGCTTTCGTTCCCTCATGCTAATGGCGCACAGCTCTAAATTCTATAAATCTATATCACAGCTCAACAAAACTCTTGCTGAGAGATATCTGAAACCAGACTGAAATATTGACACGTACACTAACGCAGAAGCTTCATTAAGTCTGTTAATAAAGTCATCTTGATCCATTTCTGCCTGGATTCATTCAGCAAAGAATGAAAAGAAAAAAAAAGTTTAATCGCTTTATCTTCTGTAATTATGTCATTGCAGCAATATAATAAACACAAATCAGCAACATCTTTACAAACTCATCAGAGGCAGTGATCCAACAGTGTGCAGTCTGGATCAGCGTGCTTTGATAATTAGCATTTACAATAGAAGGAATTTTGAGCTGATTACAAAAATGTACAGACTAATCAAAAGGGCAATGAAGTGGCAGAGAAAAATATGCTAATTATTCTTCAGTGTGAATAGATGAAAGACTGATACAGCCAAGGACAAACAAAAAGAACAGAACAGGGTTAAAAGAAGACAAAAGATCACAATAATGACAGATAATCACACACTCTGTCTAAAACATTTTTAGGTCAGGATTATATATATAATATTGTGGGCTGCACTACACAACTACACCAAAACATTGGAATG
This sequence comes from Garra rufa, assembly GCF_049309525.1. Lineage (NCBI taxonomy): Eukaryota > Metazoa > Chordata > Actinopteri > Cypriniformes > Cyprinidae > Garra > Garra rufa. The sequence continues at coordinate 27,784,553 of NC_133365.1, forward strand.
AACACTGATTGTTGGTTTAATCATTTTTTTACTTAATTTTTTAGCATTGGGGCCATTTACATTGTATTTACAAGTTCTGGCATGAACGTTGATTTGGATAAATACAGGTGTTGCCGTTTTTTTCAGTGACAAGTGAAAGATGTTATTCACCTGTCTGTCTCTCTATTTCTCACACCTCTAGTCAAAGCCATGCCCTCTTACCTGGAAGCGGAGGATTATGGTCCAAATGAGTCCAAGTGTGAGGCGGTGGTTTCCGTCAACAATGTCGTGAGAACCCATATTCTCCAGATGAACCTTTTGTTCCTTCAGGAATTGCAGAGCCTTGTCAACGTTTTCCAGGCAGTGGATGCGCATACGGCCCTTGGTGGGCTTTGGCTGAGAAAAAGAACGAGAAGTAAAACAAATGTAATAAATGAAAGACATTTGTTTTCAAGAAGACCAGAGGAATAAGACAACAAAAACAGGTTTTTCATAGATGGATGCATGGATAGATGCCTGCAAGGATGGATACATGGATGAATGGGTGGATAAATAGATATATGCAAAGTTGGATGGATGCATGAATAGATGGATGGGTGTATGCATGGATATACAAATGGACACAGAGTTTAAGTCAAAAGTTTACATACATCTTGCAGAATCTGAAAAAAGGTTAATTATTTTGAGATCCATCTTGTCACACTGAGAACAACTGAGGGACTCATATGCAACTATTACAGAAGGTTCAAATGCTCACTGATGCCTCAAAAGGAAGCACAATGCATTAAGAGCCAGGGGTGTAAACTTTTGAACAGCATGAAGATGTGTATATTTTCTTATTTTGCCTAAATATCATATTTATTTATTTAGTATTGTCCTTTAGAAGTTACAGAAGATACTTACATGCTTCCCAGAAGACAAAATAAGTAAAATTTACCCTGATCTTCAAATTGAAAAAGTTTTCTTTTCTCTCAATACATTGTATTTCCTTCTGAAGCATCATTGAGCTTTTGAATCTTCTGTAATAGTTGCATATGAGTCTCTCAGTTGTCCTCAGTGTGAAAAGATGGATCTCAAAATCATACAGATATTTTTGGAAAGGGTTCAAATACACAAAAACGCTGAAAAACCAAAGAATTTGTGGGACCTAAAGGATATTTCTGAAGAACAACTGGCAGTTTGATGAACTACTATCACTAAAAAAAAAAAAACAGCTTTGGATCATTCAGGTAACAACACAGTATTAAGAATCAAGTTTATGTAAACTTTTGAACATAGTCATTTTTATGAATTCAACTGTTATTTTCTCTTGTGGACTATATGTAAACATCTTATGTGAAATATCTAATTCATGTCAGTACTAAATAAAAAAAAACAACATGCATTTGATATGATCCCTCTTATTTTGGTAAAATAATTAACATTTTGCAGATTCTGAAAGGTGTATGTAGACTTCAACTGTAGATGGATACATAGATTGATGGATGGATGGGTGAATGAATGAATGGATGAAGGGATTGCTGACCAGTTGCTCCCCAGAGAGGACCTCCAGCAGTCGGATAAGCATACGTCCATCGCGGAGGTCAGTGTAGAGGTCACCGATCCGGCAGGTCACACGGCCCAGGTGAGAGTTCACCCATTTAGTAAAGGTCTTCTTTTGCACTGCTTCTCTCTCATCTGGAAAAAAAAGTAGTTTTAAAGGTCAAAAAAGGTACACTGAAGCTCAAGCATACACGCCCCAATCTGAACGCAGATTAACATTCAAGGAAAAGGAAAACATTAGGTCTCTAAAAACAAGACTCCATAAATTTTCTTGCAACACGCCATGTCAGGACCTGTATTTTACAACAGTGCATAAAATGAACATTCATGAATGACGAGCAGTGACCGAGGACTGACTGTAACTCTAAACTCTATTAAAGCAACTCAATTACTGCATTGCACTGACAGCTTGACTGATAGCTGCCCACATTAATCAGAAAAGACCTCACTCACAGCCAGCCAATTACATGACGGGAAGGGCGGGACTCCACAGCAAAAAGCACTGCGTGATGTTTTAAAGCACGGCGTTTGAAAAACTGTATGTGTATTGATCAATAAATGATTGACAGACAGAAAAAGACCAAGACGAACAGAAATGTTTGATATGCATGCAGTGTCTACTGAGTAAAGAAGAGTGCAGTATTAGCAAACAGGTACTTGTCTGAAAGCATATGGGGCTGGTCAGTAAGAGGCTCAACCCACTGCTGTCATCTGAATGACCTTTACTGAGGCAGAACAAGCTGTTTATCACAAACACTACTACATGCTGCCCCTCATTACCACCTACATTCAGAAAGACATGAGCGAGAGCTGCGTGTTGTGTTGCCTGCGCTAATACAAGAAGATAATTCCCATTAACAGGTTTAAATGAAGCATGGTAATGTAATTGCTGATAAGAAAAATGTCATGAGCACAAAACGCCTCAGTCATTAAACAAACATGCTCTCTGTAAATGGTGAAAACAAGCACACGAAATAACGCAAGAGCACAAAGTGAGAGGCAACACAAGGTCAGCCTTAGAGCCATCTGGTTGTAGATCTTCTCTCACGCACAAGCACACACTCGAGCTTCCATTAGGGCTGAGCTTGTTATTTCACAGGGAATTGGATCAAATGGTAACAAACAGAAACACCTGTACATCTACAACTGAAAACCACAAAGTGATTGACTTTCACACTGCTAAAAAACACAGTGTGCTTGTGTGTCTGTAGAGGCCTTATCCTGGTCAGACTGGACAGATTAGAAACCAATTACACCATTATGGTGAAATCTCAAAGACGGTCTCTCCTTCCTGATTAAATTCTCATGCGTTTCTTATCTTAACTCTCCTTCTGTCTAATTTCTT